>NC_134798.1:20602332-20604832 GCF_046742065.1 Oratosquilla oratoria
TAATGGTTTTTAGACTTTTCATGCTCACACAACCTTGTATGAAGATAAGACCTGTAGTTGAATATATTTGTTGATAGTGCACTGGTTACGTTCATACTAAAACGCTTACAATAATAACAATAAATGCTATCAGCATACTAAGAGTACATAATCCAAGGTCCTTCAACACACTCCCTATATAGAAGTTTCCTCTTGGAGTGAAACTTTGAAAAACACAATCCCTTTTCATTTCGAGGAAAGTTCTTCACTGGAATATTAGGAGGACCTTTCATTGTTAAATACTGTAAACTCTTACATTTTAATTTATATATGCTGACCAACTGACTGGGTCACCATAAATGTTGCTTACAACAATGAATAGCTTATATAATTCACCCTTGCCGTGTTCCTCTCCCTCCATACTCTCATCCGTTCTCAACCCTTCTCTTGTGACTCCGACCATGCCGCTTCTCCCTACGTTCTCAATCTTTCCTTTTTACCTCCTTGATAATTAGAGTGCCTGCCGCTCCTGCTAATTTTATCAACCCTTCCCTATGGTTCATGCAGGGGTGGGAAGTAATGTAGGCTGCCTCCACTATTTATCATTTCTTTCTCTAGACCTTTGTGGAGCACCTCTATCTTGTTCCAATCTGGAAGATGACCACATTGGTCTAAATGAACTACTAGCGAGTTGGAGGTTCTGTGAGCTCTAACGTCATTTCATAAAAAAGAATGACGTCAGAGCTCACAGAACCTCCAACTCGCTAGTAGTTCATTTAGACCAATGTGGTCATCTTCCAGATTGGAACAAGATAGAGGTGCTCCACAAAGGTCTAGAGAAAAAGAAAAGAAAAATAGTGGAGGCAGCCTACATTACTTCCCACCCCTGCATCAACCATAGGGATGGGTTTATAAAATTAGCAGGAGCAGCATGCACTTTAATTATCAAGGAGGTCACGAGGACGATTGAGAACGGAGGGAGAAGCGGCATGGTCGGAGTCACATGAAAAGGGTTAAGAACGGATGAGAGTATGGAGGGAGAGGAACACGGCAAGGGTGAATTATATAAGCTGTTCATTTTGTAAGACCGTATGTACTTTGAGAATGTCCTAGTAAAGACGAAACGTCAGTGAATAAAACTCCAACTGTTCTCTGTGTTTAGCTCACCGCCCTTCCACTCATTTGTCTTCCATACTTCAATATATATATATATATATATATATATATATATATATATATATATATATATATATATATTATATATATATAATGTCAATGTGCTCTTGTACATATCCTGACGATATTTTGTCTTTGTACATACGGTAATTGTTTTCTCGCCATGTACATAGATCTTCCTCAGCTATTATAAATCAACTTAACGACTAAATCTTTAGTTTAAGGGCTACATATATAATAAATAAATTAATTATTTTTTGGTTTGTATTTCAGCCGACTTTGGAAGGACATACATTATTATTTATCAACACCAGATATTAGGTGAGTAAGAGTAAATGAAATTTTTATATTATAAATTGTGGCCCATAAATGTTTTTTCATTCCTTTTGTACGAAACTGTGCTTCAATACCGACACGAAAGGAAAGTCAACTCATTGATAACTGGGGTACTAAGATATTCAAGGATCCTAGGAATTTTCCAAGACAGGAGGAAATATGTCATGCTGCACAGCCTTCATTTTGGAACAACATCTCTCCTCAGGAGGGAAAAACTCGGGTATAGAACAGCTTTCTGACACACCTAGACCGAAGTCGAGACAGGTGGACTCTGAACGGAAGCCTGCCAGGTGACTGTACTCGTCTTGGATAAGAAAGAACCTGTACTTGAATGGGTCAGTGTAAATAGTTCTGCTGTACTCTTGGACTGGGAAAAAAAAAGGTTCGATCTCATCTCATGATCAAGAGGTGGAGTCCCCGCTGCCACCGATTTATGCAAAATTAAAATGATAGTGAAAGACGACTAGTAGATTTTTGGAGAAACAATAGAGGGAAGTTCCGAAAGAATAGCTTCAGTCGGGGGCCAGTCAGAGGGGAGAATTTCTATCGAGAGTAGGTCACAGGAAAGAACTGTATATGGCAAGCTAAAGGGCCAAACTGCTTCTGTATGCGGCGGCTTGTATTGGGGAGGAACTATACGAGATAGGTCGGAAGGAAGTGCTACCTGGAGAAGGTTGGAAGGGCGAGCTTCTGTACAAGGTTCATTAAAGGGACGATCTTCTTCACTGAACTCACATCTGGAGAAAAATGGTAGAATCTACTATAATTGAAAACCAGCCCAATATGAATATTTCAAAGGGGTAATGGTCCCCGGATATAATTTCAGGACTTTTCATCACCAGCCTATTAAAAAGACATTTGCCTCCTGACCTCACATACGGAGTGAGCCGAGGTTAGAGACCTCTCCCAACGTTCCCCTTTCTCATGTCAAGGGTGCTACTTAAGTAGCACTCACTATTCCAATTTGTATCTACTGAAGAGGATTGCACACTGCAATCGAAATATATAG
>NC_134798.1:20612332-20707332 GCF_046742065.1 Oratosquilla oratoria
ATATATATATATATATATATATATATATATATATACATTACTTACTCTTACTCCGCTGGTCTTCGGGCCACTTGGTGATCCATAACCGCTTTCGAAGCGTCTCGCCATGTCTTTCTGTCCTGTGCCACCTCCTTCCATTCTCTTGGTTCTATTCTACATATCTGCACATCTTCTTCAACGCATCTCCTCCAGTCTTTTCTAGGTCGACCAAGTGGTCGTCTTCCACGCACTCCACTATTAAGCACTTTGTATATATATATATATATATATATATATATATATATATATATATATATATATATATATGTATTGGGTAGCCACTAATGATAGACAAAACTGCGGTTACACAATGTATTTTTCTGATACAGACAACTATGCGTGTGGATACAACTAGAGCTCGCTCTCCACTACCGACGCCAAGCCACTAATTTGGCGCGAACAGACATTCATCGCATTTGCGATATCCAATATAATTACAAATATACATAATGTACACATAATTACAATAAATAATAAAACAATAAACAACAAAACATATGACAATTTTATAAAGAGGGGGAAACATATAATTCCCCAAATAAGCAACCCACAATTATAATGTACGATAATATAAACAATCATACCACGTTAACACATCGCTCGGCCAGCACCACTCGGTGTCCTCACCGAGCAAACAAGAAAAAGACTGACCGAGCCAAGGAGAATCCAAAATACACAAGGACAAACCACCCACACCACATATGCAACAGTGGCAGATAGAAATGTGCGAAAAATGGATACAATAGCACACCCAATACATTAAATAAACACATACATAATTAATTACATAAAGACAATACATACAAACACATAAAGGAACATAAGACTGGCGCCAGTTAACAAAAATACAAATACAGCAATTGCCGGACGTCCGGGACATGATACTTAATATCTAAACACGACAAAATACAATGCAAGATAGTACACTTAAGAGCTAAACAATAGTTACACATTATAACCAAGAAAGGGACACACACACAAAAAAAAAATGGTAAACATCACAAGGAATACATAACAATACACAATGAAAGTTTAGGTAATTACAGGACCCCTTGACCTAAGGTCATAATTATGAGGGGTAGATAAACAAGGCATAGTTCTTACAGTGGGCCCTGGAGGAGGCCGGGTAAAGGCAGGGATAGGCACTTGAGTCTTCTTGAGCCTATCAGAGTGTGAAATCTCGCCAAGGCCTGTAGAAGGGTAAAAAATCCTGAACTTGTTAGGGTGTAGGCGTTCAGTCACCAAAAGGGGCCCTCAAATTTACAATTCAATTTCGACTGGCGATCAGACATGCTTTTGAAAACATGATCACCAACACCGATGGTCACAGGTTTTGCACGAGCATGTTGTTGCTTCAACATGTCGGCCTTTGAAACATCCAGTTTATCTCTTACAGAATTATAAATGGCATGCATCACATGACTGGATTTTACTATAGTCATCTAAATTGTAGAGGGGACGAGCAGGGCTGTCAAGCACATCATATGGGAGCCGTTTCTCAACTCCAAAGATAACATAATGTGGCGTTTTGCCCGTGGAAACATTAATATTATTGATACAAGCACTGACATGGAGAAGCCAATCCTCCCAAGACTCATGAAAATTACTAGCAAGGTGACGTAGGATCTCTAAAATTTTCCTGTTCGTCCTCTCAACAAGACCATTGGACGCTGGATGATAAGCAGTCACGAACGTCTGTTTGATGCCGTAACGTTCGCAAATACCTGCCAAAACCTCGTTCCTAAATTCCGTCCCATTATCACTAAGGAGCACCGAAGGAGTGGTGTATGGACACAACACATGGGAAACTAAAGCATGTGCTACAACTGGTGCAGATTTGTTACGTAAGGGAGCTAAGACTACAAAACGACTAAAGTGGTCCACACACACAAGGATATACACAGAGCCCTGAGTGCTACGAGGCAGTTGCAAAAGGTCCATAGCCACAGTCTGAAAAGGGCGAGAAGGAGTAGGGTACTCTAAGATGGGAGCAGTGCTCGTAGAACCTTTGTTCTGGGCACAAGAACTACACCGGGCTACATGAGAGGTAATGTCTAGTCGCATTTTAGGCCAATAATACTTCTTCCGTGCCATAGCCAGAGTTTTGTCACGACCTGGGTGACCAGCCTGAGGGGCATCATGAGCAAGGGACAAAACAACGGGAACTAGAGACTCAGGGATCACTAGCTGTGCCACATCTTGCTCAAACACTTCCACATTACGAATGAGAACCTTGTCCTGCAGGGAAAATTGGGACAGAGGTACTGGTAAAGCTGGTAAGGTGGAATCATCACCAGACTCCAAAGCATAAATGACTGCAGACCAAACAGGGTCTTCACGCTGAGCCTGCAGGGAAAAGTTATGAATCACGGTAACAGCAGCAACAGGGATATTCCGTGAAAGTGCATCAGCAACGTGGTTCGCACGCCCGGGGATATGCTTAAGGGTTGGATTGAATTCCTCGATCGTGAGGAACCATCTGGCTAGGCGGCCTGACAGATTCTTGCCCTTAAAAAGCTGAGTGACAGCAGTGTGGTCCGTGTAGACTGTAATAGGATATCCAAAAATTATATCACGGAAGTGCTTTAAAGCCCACACCACTGCCAGGGCCTCTAAATGAGTAACAGAGTAACGGGACTCAGGCTTATTAAGAATGCGACTAGCATATGCAATAACATGAGGTCTACATCCATCTACTTGTTGCATGAGTACAGCTCCAATACCTGTACCAGAAGCATCTGTACAAATGGTAAAGGGGAGACTGTAATCAGGGAAGGCCAACACAGGCGCTGCAGTAAGAGCAAGCTTCAAAGAATCAAAACTATTCTGATGAACATCACGCCACTGGAAGGAAGAGTCCTTCTTGAGAAGGCGAGTGAGAGGGGACGCAGTTGAAGCAAAGTCTTTAATGAATGCACGATAGTATCCTGCAAGTCCAAGGAAGGAACATACATTTTCAACTGACTTTGGTATAGGGAAGTCCTTCACTGCCTTGATTTTATCACCTGTGGTGTGGATACCATGCTTGTCTACAACATGACCTAGGAACTGGATACTAGCCTTGAAAAAGGAACACTTGGGTAAGTTGAGTTTCAACCCAGCTTCAGCAAAACGTTGCAAGACCATGGACAACTTAGTAAAGTGGCTTTCCACATCTTTGGAAACTAGAATCAAATCATCCAGGTAAACAAAAAGTCCATTCCCAACTAAGCCATGAAAAATGGAGTTAACTAAGCGCTGGCAAGTCAAAGGAGTATTCCGCAAACCCATGGGGCAACGAAGCCATTCACAATGCCCACTGGAAGTCGAGAGGGCCGTGACTTTACGAGATTTCTCCTACAGGGGTATCTGCCAAAAACCTGCCTTTAAATCCAAGGTGATGAACACCGTATTACCAGTGCCAGTGGACTGGAGAAGGTCACTTAAGACAGGCAAAGGGTAATGACCAGGAACAGTGACCTCGTTAACTTGCCTATAATCAACAACTGGACGAAAAGATCCATCTTTCTTAGGCACCAGGAGAAGAGGCGAGTTCCACTCTGAGTGGGACTCCTGTACAACACCTTCACGCAATAAATCGTCAACCAAGGACTGGGCTATAAGCCGACGAGAGTGAGGTAGCCTGTAAGAGGGGACGTAAACAGGACGAGCACCTGGCTGAAGATCAATTCTATGAACCACACGGTCCGTAACCCCTAACGGATCACCTGGTAAAGCCAAAGCCTGACGGTGAGTAACTAACAGGTCAAGGAGACGAGACGTCTCTTCAGGAAAATCAATCTCGCCTACAAATGTGGCAAACTCAGAAGCTAAGTGAGCAGGGTCACGTGTTGGAGGAGACTGTAGTACAGAAGCTGCTATAATAGGCGAGTCCTGGAAAGTAGCAACGTGTACCACCTCAAAGGAGCCTAAGTGACTGCCAGGAGAGAGAGGAATAGGAGCACCCGTGACATTGGTTACCATCGCCGTGGTAACATGATCCTCGCGAATAGTGGAGAGAGTTCCTTCTAGGGCAAGCCGACGAATACGAATAGAGTCAGGTAAAAAAAGAACGTCAGACTCTATCGGGGCACCTGAGACGCGCACCGGAACTGGAACAGAACTTGAAGGTTCAATAAGATGCTCTCCTATAACAACAGCAGCACAATGAGAAACAGGGTTAGATCGCTTAGAAGTTGGTACAGGCACATGTGCGGACTGATCAAGCACAGTAGAATCACAAACAGAAACTGGCCTATCCGATGCAGAGATATCACAATTGCAGAAAGTCACTACACGGCGACTAGGAGAAATATCTATGCCATGAGCTGTAAGAGCATCAATACCCAAGAGACAATCACACTTAAGGGCAATGCCAGAGACAACAACAAAAGTGACATTGAAGACTGTAGCATGCGAGGGAAACTGTAAGGGAAG
This sequence comes from Oratosquilla oratoria, assembly GCF_046742065.1. NCBI lineage: Eukaryota > Metazoa > Arthropoda > Malacostraca > Stomatopoda > Squillidae > Oratosquilla > Oratosquilla oratoria. The sequence continues at coordinate 20,616,788 of NC_134798.1, forward strand.
ACAAACAGATCCAAGAACAAGCAAGGGAGAACCTTGCACAGAATGCAAATTATTACAAAAGGGAGATTATACAATTCCCGTAGAGCAAAATAAGCCTTTCTACTTAAGAGACTACATTCTGCACCAGTATCTACAGTTACAGAAAGAGGCGTATCCCTAGTAAGAAATTGAAAGGTAAGTAATTGAGAAGACTCAACAGCCACCAAGGAGATTATTTGAGGCCGAACATTGCTGGTCAACTCTTTGGGTTGTGAAACACGCACTGGGGAAAATGGGATTGACGAGGCTGGTGAGAAGTCTCATTCCTAAGTTTCAAAACCTTGAAACATTGATCAGTCGAGTGATCATGGATATGACAATAACTGAGTCTACCTTGAGGAAATACTCTGGAAAGGTCTTGCGACATATTAGAAGAAACAGTAGGTACACTCCTGCGAACAGGGGACAGTCTTGACTTGTGTACCTGGCGCCTACGACGGTAACAAAATTCGCTTGAATGACCAGACCTGTTACAAAAGGTACATAACAGGGGAGGGGGGGTAACTGTAGATTGAGGGGAACTATGAGTAGGAACTGTAGACTGAGAGGACTGAGGAGAACAAGGGACATGGGCATGTTGATGAGTATTGTTAATACACAAAGAACTAGAAGGTACTTCCCCTAGTTTACAGGAAAGTTTTGTCGCAAAAGACAATAATTTCATCAGTCGTATACTTGAGAGAAGATGCAGTTCTTCTCTCAGAAGGCATAAAAAAAAGAATATACATAAAAAATCCAAAATAAGACGAAATCTATCTAAAGTGATGTTGCCATTATCTACCCAATCTGAATGTGAAAGTGACTCTAAAGCATCAACAACAATTATACTGGCCTGAGCTTGCGCCCGTCTATAATCAAGAGTGCCCAGTCGGGATACGAAAGTATCAGCCAGTTTGAAACACTAATGGAACGATCCACCACCAGGGGTATCTGAAAAAAGTTTAAGGAAGTTAGATCTAAAGATGTCATAATTATAATCCAGAGATTTGGGATCTAAACACGACGCCGAAAGTAACTCCGATGCTAGAGAATTTGGCACAAGCTGGGACCTTACAAAGGAGATCTTTTCAGGCCCCGTCGAAACATTAGAGTGCAGTATTGAGTCCTCACATTGGCGGATAAAATCAATCGCCCTATAATGGGGATCTTGACCAGAGAATTTCATAACCGACGGGTCTTGATGCAATAATGTCAATGTGTGCGCCATTGTCTCAGATGAGTTTTTTGACGTAGACTTAGACTATAACTTAGACATGATAGGATTTGACAACTGTAACCCACTGCGTAATAACATACGAAAACACCGACACCAAGCAAGAAATAATGTAAATACAACACACTTGCACAAAGCATGAAATAATGTAAAAAAGATAATATAGAGAAATCACATGGACATGGGACACGAACGTAAGATAATGATACAATTCACACAAACAAAAACACTGAAACACAGGAACAATGAATACATATAGCAAATAATGAAGAAAAAATTATAGTGAGACCGTAATTAGCAAAATTTACGTAAAAAATATCTAATGCACTGATACGTAAGTGTACACAAGACGTCACTGAGGGGTTACATTTCAAAAAGTAAACAAGTAGTGACATCATAAAATGGCCGCCCAAGGCACGACCGGTAGATAGGAAATATATGTATAAGCAACAATATGTCCACAAAATCTCAAAAAGGACAATACAGGTATGCCTAAGGCAAGGAAATATACAATACTGGTAAGTAATGAAAGTAGCTAATGTCTTCGGACGCGATGTATGAGCCGGCATTGTATGAGCCGGCTGGGACGCCGACCAAGAATTTCTTGTACTCCAAGCACGAATCCTTCCTCATCCAATCACCAATTCAAACTGCAATCCACACAGCAACCATAGAAGATCGTCCCGCAAAAGCAGACGGCGATATCAGTCCAAAAGAAGGCCGAACACGAAGATTCTCGGGAGAAACGTCTCCCAATTAATTGGCGCTCTATGCAACCACAATGTTCCTGAACACCGTCTTTTAGATAAAAAGTCACTGGTCCAAAGTGAGAAAGCACTATTACTTCTCTCAAATAAGCAAATTCTGTAGCTGTGGAATGAAAATAGGAGAAAAGAACGGACACATACATGCACTATTATGATCGGCTAAGTCCAGCGCTGCATTTTAAAGTCTTCTCAGAACGTTCACAATGGAAAAAAGTTCACAATGGAAAAAATCACCGAAAGATTGTTTTTACGCTGCCACCAAATGTGTTGGGTAGCCACTAATTATAGACAAAACTGCGGTTACACAATGTATTTTTCTGATACAGACAACTATGCGTGTGGATATACAACTAGAGCTCGCTCTCCACTACCGACGCCAAGCCACTAATTTGGCGCTAACAGACATGCATCGCATTTGCGATATCCAATATAATTACAAATATACATAATGTACACATAATTACAATAAATAATAAAACAATAAACAACAAAACATATGACAATTTTATAAAGAGGGGGAAACACACAACTCCCCAAACAAGCAATACACAATTACAATGTACGATAATATATACAATCATACCATGCTAACATGCTAACACATATATATATGTATATATATGTATATGTATATACTATATATATGATATATATATATATACATATATATATATATATATACATACATACATATATATATATATATGCAGAAACCTCACTTCACCGTGGGGTATGTATGTGAAAAAAACACAGGAGAAATTCAGCGTTGACGGTAAGATCTTTCATATATTACATCTTCAGGCAAATTGTATAGTTTGCCAGAAGATGTAATATACGAAAGATCTTACCGTCTACATTTTGAATTCCTTCTGTGGTATTTTTCATATATATATATATATATATATATATATATATATAAATATACATATATATATATGTATGTATATATATGTATGTATATGTATTATATATATATATATATATATATATATATATATATGTTGTAGCGAATCAATGGCTCCATTCGTTCTATCTCTCTTGTGTAAGTGACAGGCTCCGGGATCACGCGACAGTCCGATGGGCTAATCAGCGATCGCCTCGTGACCTGAAGGATTGCTGTCCCAGTGCGTCCGTAACAATAGTCGCTGAGATCAGCGAGGTGGCTTGTTTTAGTAGTCAATTACCTGTGAGCCTGCGTGGCAAAGCAGTCGTTTGTAGTGTGGACGCTACAATATTCCCCCCTCAGCGAGAATGTTCTGTTGCGTACGAGAGTGGACGACCCGCCCTGGATAATCATAACGGAGGTAGGTCGTCATGTAGGTACGCTGGTTTGAGGCAGTCTTGCTAGAGCTTTCATCTGGAGAAGGGTGTCAGAGGGTTTTTGGTCGCCCAGAGGTTGGTGTGTGAGCTGGAAGAGCTGCGTCACACGCGCTGCTGGTGAAAGCGTAAAACGCTGATGTAGATAGATCTTCAGATCGTCGTATTATATGTCGGCGTCATTCCGAGATGCGACGGAAAAGTTCGTCAGGGAGGGCTGATAAGACGTAGTCAGCCCGTGAGGTTTGGTAGTTTACCCTCTTGAGGCGAAACTGTATTTCTGCTCGCCGGAACCATGAATGGGCGTCGATCGTCTAGAAGGTGGGGAGTGTGCCACTGTGATGTCGACCTCGTTATCCTGGAACGAAAGTACGGAATCAGAAGACATTGCGTTAATGTGGAGTGGTGAAGCTGTGAGAGCATCCGCTAGCTGGTTTGCTTGCTGTTGGAGTTCGTCTTCTTTCATTTTTTCCTCGTTGGGAATGGCAGCACGGATGGATTCGGGGAGGCATAGGAGCTATAATGCCCGAAGCAGATTTAGCTTTCGAGGCGTTCAGTTGGTTGCTGGAGTTGGACGTTGGATGCTGGTTGATGATGCTGCCTCCAACGTGCGGCTGCTAGGAGGGAACGGGCAGCGCCCGTGTCGACCAAGAAGCGCTTGCCCGTTGCAGAATCGGAGAGGAAAAGTGTGTTGGTACTGGGGTGGGCCGCCGTGATGCATGGCGGTCGTCCTACAAGTTTTTTGGCCATTGGCAACCTGGTTGGTAATTCCTTGTCTTGGGGGCGAACTTAGCGTGGTAGTAATAGAACTGGTTCGTAAATGTTATCGTGGTCCTCTTCTGGTCTGGCTGTGGCCGCGGGGCGTGGTATCGTTGTGTAGGTGGGTGAAGCTGTCTGTCACCTCGACTACCTGAAGGGCAAACTCGGCGGGAGCTGCAGCAATGGGTGTGGTGGTGAGGAAGGCTATGTCTACCAGCTGACATCTGGCGAGGTCGACGAGAAGCTGGTAGTGGGCAAGGAAATCTGTCCCTAGAAGAGGGAGGGTGACGTTTGCCACTATGAAGTCCCATCCATACATGTGCCCGCCGATGCTGATATCGAGGTGTTGGCGGCCGTATATTGATATCTGAGTGCTACTGGCTGCGATGAGTTTGTCCGGAGCCAGGCGACGAAACTTGGAGAACACCGGGGCCCCTGAGGTCTTTATGCGGTGATAGATTCCAAGTTCGCAGGGTCTGTGCCTGTTCCGGAGTTCGGGCTTGGAGACATCGGGGTCGGCGTTGCGGAGGTCTTGTCCACTGTATAGGGATCACCTGTGTAGCGAGTGCTACTCAGGTAGACTACGTGATCGAGTGATCGAAGATGGTAAGGAATGAATGTCTCAATCCGTTCTATCTTTACTATGTAAGTGACAGGCTTATATAGTACTCCAGGATCATGCGACAGTCCGATCGGCCAAATAGCAATCGCCTCGTGATATGAAGGGCTGCTGTCCTTAACAATTGTTCGCTGATATCGGCGAGGTGGCTTGTTACAGTTGCCAGTTACCTGTTAGCTTGCGTGGCAAAGTGATCGTTTGAGGTGTGGACTCCACAACACACACACACACATTTATATATATATATATGTGTATATATATATATATATATATATATATATATATATGTATATATATATATATATATATGTGTGTGTGTGCGTGTGTGTGTGTGTGTGTGTGTGTGTGTGTGTGTGTGTGTGTTTGTATGTGTGCTTGTGTGTGTTGTGTGTGTGTGTTTGTGCATGAGTGCGTGTGCGTGTGTGTATTTACCGATTTACCTAGTTGTGTCTTACGGGAAGGGGAGCTATGCTCGGGGTGTCCCGTCTCTGTAACTCGCCATATCTAATTTGCTCTTAAATTCGCGTATAGATTTTGCACACCCGATTGTTTCGTCTAGTATGTTCCCTACATCCACTATTCTTTGGGTAAAGCTGTTCTTTTTCAGGTCTTCTATAACAGCCCTTTTTGAGCTTCCTTCCATGTTTTCTGTTTCTCTTAACCTAATTTAGTAAGTCTTCTCTATCAAGGAGTTCTATACCTCTCATAATTCTGTAAAAGGTCAACAAGTCACCTCTTTCTCTCCTTTGTTCTAGAGTCGGTAATTCTAGTTTTAACAATCTGTCTTCATATGATAATTTTGATAGTGTTGGGCCATCTTCGTATTTGCTCTGGATTCTCTTGATTTTCCTTATATTCTTTTTTGTACTGGGTGACCACAGTGTCACTGCATGCTCCAATTTTGGCCTTATCGGTGTGAATAGTATTTTCTTTATCATTTCTTCATCCAAGTAAAAGCCACTTTTATTGACCTTAGCAAGTTATATGTTTCACGGACAATTTTTTTTTTTCTTTCTTTATCTGTTTGTCAGGGGACATCCTTTGTGATGATTACTCCCAGGTCTTTTTCAGATCCTACTTTTTTTTTTACTTCCTTTGCACCAATTTTACGTTGTCTTCATATATATATATATATATATATATATATATATATATATTTTTTTTTCCAAATTCCATTATGCTACATTTCTTAATGTTGAAGTCCACTTTCCATTTCTGACTCCATTCCCAAACCCTGTTCAGATCTCTCTGCAGTGAGTCACAGTCCGTTTCAGTACTCACTTTCTTTAACAGTTTTGCGTCATCTGCAAAGAAGCTCATGTAACATTCCACACCCTCATCCATGTCATTCACATAAATAGCAAACATTATTGGAGCCAATACTGATCCTTGTGGAACTCCACTAATCACCTCTTCCCAAGTAGAACTCTTATCTCTGAGCACTACCCTCATTTTTCTTCCATGCAAAAAGTCCTCCATCCATTTCAGTAGTTTACCTTGTATTCCTCCTATGGTTTCCAGTGTTCTTAAAAAATTTTGTGGGACTTTGTCAAAAACTTTTTGTAGATATAGGAAAGCACAATAAGCCCATCCGTCCCTTTCCTGTATTATATCTAGTATTCTTGAGTAAAAATAGATCAAATTTGTGTGTCTAAATCTGAATTGCCTCGGATTTAGCATATTGTTCTCTTCCAGATGTTTTATCCACCTACTTTTTACAACTTTTTCACCAATTTTAGCTACCGTGTTTGTAAGGGAAACAGGTCTCTAATTTGTTTGGTTTTCCTTATTTCCTCATTTATAAATTGGTATAGTATCAGCACTTTTCCAGTCTCCTGATATGTTTCCTTCTTTGAGTAAGCAACTTATTAGGTTATATATTTTGTCTATTACTTCTTTATATTATTTTAATATCCAATTTGCTATTCCATCCAGGTCATGTAATTTCCTGACATCAAGGTTCATTATTTGGTCCATTATTTCTTTCCATGTTACTATTATTTCCCTCATAGGGGTGGATTTCACTTCTCTCCCTCAATTGATGTCTTGTATTCAATTTTGTTCACAATTTCAGGTTCTGACGTAAATACGAATTCTAGTCTCGACGGTTCTTTATTATTCCCAAATCTAGTGTTTTCTTTTAATCATTGTGTCATTGTATGGTGTATTGTCCTGTCGAGTAATACATTTCCCCATTGATCCTCTCCACCTTTCACTGTCATCTCTTCCCAACAGATTTCTTTGCAGTTAAAATCTCCCATAAGTACCGCGTTACCTCCATCCTTCAGCATCTCGTTTAATGAAAGTCTTGTATCATCTAACATTTTAGAATAATCTCTCTCCAAGAGCCCGCTTTTAGGGGCACATAAATCACTGCAAACTTTCTGCTTTTCATGTCACTATCTTCAACTCTTATTGTGATCATCTCCACCCTGTTCTCTCCATATGTAACTTTCGTCACATTTAAGTTTTTCTTAGCCAAGAACATGACTCCTCCACCCTGTTTCTCCTTTCTATTTCTAAGCCAGTGATTATATAATCCATATCAAGAACTGTTTAGTAATAGTGGACCCCTTAATTTTGTCTCCACAATTTGGGGCTTTTGTAGCTTTAATTCTTTCAATCTGTTTGACTACTTCCACTTTACTAATGCTGATATTTGATAGTCTATTTTCTTCATCCCTACAGAAAATCGGATCACAGTCGAGTGTACCTTACTAACCTCTCCTTAGTAAACATCAAGAGAAAATATTTGTTAAACAACTCACTTTCCTCTGATTTTATCATGACATTTTCATTGTTTTTAATTGGGGCTATCCTTTCCATATTTTTTGTTCTGTAGAGATGAAAGAAGCCCTTTAGATTGGATCTCGCTTGTCTGGCAACCTTAATTTCATAGTTATGTTTCTGTGCACTCGTTCTTTTTAAACAGTCTTGCCATATCGCTATATATGAATCTAAGGTGTGTTTCCCCCGTCTTTTTTTTTTATTATTATTATTATTATTATTATTATTGTTATTATTATCATTATTTTATTATTATTATTATTATTATTTTATTATTATTATTATTATTATTTTTTTTTTTTGTAGCAATGTCCCCTCTTGGGGCTACAGGTAGTAGGACTCCTAATCCCATCCCCCGTCCCTTTTTTGTCGCCTTTTACGACTCAAGTGGAAATACTTGGTGGCAGTATTCTTTTGCCCCCACCACAGGGTGGGTAGGCGAAAAAAGGAAATGAATATTCAGAGAAATGGCACAGGACAGTAACAAAGGGTTGGGGGACAGCATGACGGAGGGACAGTCGTAGAATAAAAGTGTAATCATTTCTCTATGTACAGAGTTTTCCTCTATCACAGACAAAATGATGTGTGACTCTGGTCCGTAGAGGTGCCTCATTTAGACCCTAAAGTATCAACTGCATGCTACTCTGTCACAATAACATGCAGCCAATACCCCAGACGGGTTTACGACAGGGTAGACAGGAAGGCACTGTGGGAGGTACTGCAGATATATGGGATAGGAGGAAAGCTGTTAAGAGCAGTCAAGAGTTTTTATGAGAGTAGTAGAGCTTGTGTTAGGATTAGAAATGGAGAGAGTGAATGGTTTGAGGTAAAGGTGGGACTTCGTCAGGGGTGTGTTATGTCGCCCTGGCTGTTCAATCTTTACATGGATGGGGTGGTGCAAGAGGTGAATGCAAGGGTAGTGGGTCAGGGGTTGGAGATGGTTAAAGAAAATGGAGAAAAGTGGGAGGTGAGCCAGCTGTTGTTTGCTGACGACACTGCGCTTGTAGCAGGATCTGAGGAGGGACTGAGGAAGTTAGTGACAGAGTTTGAGAAGGTATGTGAAAGAAGAAAGCTAAAGATAGATGTGGGTAAAAGTAAGGTGATGAGATGTACAAGGGAGAGAGTGACAGTAGGCTGGAAGTGAGCATTAAGGGTAAGAAACTGGAGGAAGTGGATATTTTCAGATACTTGGTTGCGAATGTAACAGGAAAGGGAGGAGTGGGGGTGGAGGTAGAATGTTGATTGAGAGAGGCGATTAATGCCTTGGTGGATTAAAAAGTGTAATGAGAAATAGACATCTGGGAATGGATGCTAAGAGGAGGTTATATGAAGGAGTGATTGTGCCAACAGCAATGTATGGGGCAGAAACATGGAACATGAGAGAGGAAGAGAGAAGGAGTTTGAATGTGTTTGAGATGAAATATCTAAGGCTAGATAGAGTGAGAAATGAGGAGGTGAGGAGGAGAACAGGGGTGGAAAGGGAGCTGGGAGATAGGGTTGATGAAAGAGTATTAGGATGGTTTGGACACATGGAAAGAATGAGTGAAGAAAGATTAGTAAAAAGAAGTGTGGAAGGCAGAGGTGGAAGGAGTGAATATGAGGGGACGACCGAGGATGAGGTGGATGGATGGGGTGAAGGGGGCTTTGGAGAAGAGAGGAATGTCTGTAGAGGAAGGATGGGAGAGGACAGAAGATTAGGGTGAATGGAGAAGGGTTGTGTATAGATGAGGCTGTGATGCATGAGGGGGAGTGGGTGGGGGATGGGGGGTGAGGAAGTATGTATGAGAAAAAAATTGACGCAGCCCGAAGGGATTTCTCCCCGTCTTCTCCTTTCCTGCATGAGGGGACGGAGAGGGGGGGGGTCGCTGAATTTATGAAGCGGCCTTGCTATGGGTGTGCTGAGCCTTGCGACACTGCTTCTGACCCAGGGCAGTTGACAGGATGCAGGGATGACCCGTCATCCAGGAGGTGCCAAGATAGGTAGGGGTTTGGAATATATGTGAAATTAAATGGGTGGGCGTGATTTATATGCCTTTTTTTCTTTTTGGCTACCCCCGTGTAAGAGGAAAAAAACCTTTGGTATATGTATGTACATATATCAACCATTTCATATCAAACTGTTGCTTTTGGCATGCATTTTCACAGCGATGTGGGTTACCAAATAACTTCCAGTCAGTTATTAACATAACATAAGAATAAAGGAGACTGCAAGAGACCATAAGGCGAGTAAAGGCAGCAATGACTGCAACAGCTCTGTAGGGAAGAGGCCAAACGCAGAGTATGGGAGTCCAATATATTTTACGTTTCGCCCAGCAGGGCTTCTTCAGAAAAGAGTTGGAAAAATAAAAGAAGAATATACAAAGAAGATCATATTACCTAATACCTCAGTTGCAGACAATATTTCCCCATTATTAAACAAGGCTGGTGTTAAGGTTGTTAAAACCAGCTCAGTAACAGTTGGTAATCTCATTAAAAACCGAAATAAGAGCAGGGAAAATATTCGTCAAGCAGGTATTTATTGTGTGCCATGTCTAGGTTGTGAAAAGGTTTACATTGGTGAAAGTTTCCGTGGTATTGATAAGAGAATATTAGAACATAAATATGATATGAAAACATACAATATGAATAATGCCATTGTTAAACATAAATTCGATACCGGCCACAATGCTGATTGGAATAATTCCAAGATTATAGAATATGAAAACCATACAATGAAACGTAGATGTTTAGAATCGGCGTTTATATCCCTCATAGAAAATATAAATCAGAATAATGGATTTTTTACAATAAACAAACCATTGGCAATTTTAATTACAAGTAACAAGCAATTTGCGCAAATTGTGTGTACACCATTTAATGTTTGTTTCTCCCCGCAAGGCTCGGGCTATATAAGGAGTAAAATGTTTTTCATCGATATTATTTCTGAAGAAGCCCTGCTGGGCGAAACGTAAAATATATTGGACTCCCATACTCTGCGTTTGGCCTCTTCCCTACAGACCATAAGTCCTACACTAGGCAGCTCCGTATCCATCACCACCTGTCATCCCCATCCATAAAGTTGTCTAATCGTTTTTTAAAACAACTGATAGTTTCAGCGCTTACTACATGGTTACTTTATTCCATTCATCGACCACCCTATAAGTAAACCAATTCTAGCCTATTTCCTTCTTAAATCTAAATTTGTTGAGTTTATACCTATTACTGCGAGTCCTGCCCTGTTGTTTTATTATGATGACCTTGTTTGCATCACCCTTGTTATAGCCTTTGATCCACTTGAAGACTTCTATTAGATCACCCCGCACTCTGCGTCTTTCCAGAGTGTGTAAGTTTAGGTGCCTAAGCCTCTCTTCGTAAGGCAAATTTCCGAGTCCATGTATCATTTTGGTCATTCTTCTCTGTACTGATTCTAGTGAATTTATGTCCATTCTGTAGGATGGAGACCAAAACTGTTTGGATTTCTCACAATTGTCTCTCGTTGCCAAGCCAAGTGGGACCATATTGAACAGGAGGTATCTACTTCTAGGAGGGTAGATATAAACCTCATTATTTTTTCAGTCTTGAATTGATTAAACTGTGGTCACTACAACCAATATTTTACCAATTTCTACTTCATCATATTTTTACAGCTCATGATTACTGTAAGGATTTAGTCAAATTACATTCCAATTTTCAAAGCAGAGTACTTTTAAAAAATCAATACAGTAGTCAAATCTGAACTACATTTCATCTTTTGATTTTTCCCTTGTTTTATATGTGAAACGTTAACACTAAAAAATAAAGCAGATTTTTAAATTGCAAATAATTCTTTTAAATATTTCTCACCATGGTGTTCAATTGAATGTTTCAGGGAAATATAGAGTTATATCAAGCAACTTCGTCTTGCTACAGTATGTTACGCGGCTTCATGAATACCTTAGCTGCCCAAGACACTAACTGTGCTATGAAATTTCTGTGTGAGGGCGCGCAGGAGGCTGCGACGGCAGGGCCCTTAGGAGAAGTCATAGCAGAGGTTGCAAGGTGGGTACATCTTTCATCTTTACCTAACTTCATTAAATTATTTCAGATCCTGCATACAAATAAAGAACTATACTGTCCCTTCCTCTCTCCCTCACTCTCTAACGCTCTCCCTCACTCATTCAGTTTCTCTTTCATTCACACATACATGGCTTAATGGCGTAGTCCAGTGGTTCTCAAAATCTTCCATCTAACGGAACCCTTTCACATTTGCTGGTACTCGGCGGAAGAACCCCCAACGAAAAATATTTTGACAGACTTAAAAAGATTTAAGACTAACCGTCACCAACAAACACAATATGTAGTCGTACACTCGTAGTCTCTTTCCCTCTCTCTCTCTCTCTCCTCAAATGCAAAAAGATTTCGTCACCTCTATATTTAGTTTTATTCATTCCTGTTCAAATAAATAAATATTCATAATTTTTTGCCACGGAACCCAGTTTGAGAACCACTGGCGTAGTGGCATAGAGTTCGATCACTAATTTAGGGATCTGGGTTGAAGTCCCCGCCCAGAGCTGAGAATCATTACTGCGCTGCACTCCAACTCTGTTCCTTATTTATATGTATCTCGCTTTCCTATATACTGTACTGATATTCGTTTGGTGTCGAGATGTTATAGAGTAGGTAAATTTTAAAATAGTTTGGTTCTTTTTACATCCCTACCCACGTCATCATCCTATAGCATCAAATTAATTCTTCCACCACCTCAATCAGAGAGAATTTTCCTATTTTCACACTTTCAATTATTTCACCAATAGAATTAGATGTAAACACTGTCAGGCTGTATATTAAGACAAATGTGGGTTTAAGAAATAAGAAAGGATCTCTGTATAGGCGTCAGAAACGACATTTAGCAAGTTTAGATGGATGAAAGACTGACTCCTTAGTATCTCTGGCAATGGTTCTCAACTTGTCCATGAACCTCTGGTTGTCCATGATGATTATTTTATTTTATTTTATTTATTTATTTATTTTTTTCTGAGTCGCATTGTTTGAATAAGACAGAAGCTTCTGCATTTCTCTCTTACAGTACAAACGCAGGGTCGTGGCTCTCAAGGGTGAATTCCACGGTCTTCGCTGGCGTCGGTGGGGCCGGGCTGGCTGGTGCAGCACGAAAAGACTGTGACCTCCGGTACTCAGAGTGCTTCGAACTGCCGCTCACATATCGGTACCCATCCGTCTTCAGGGAAACACTGAACGCACCCCAGTCTTACCAAACCATCCTAATGGAGATTCTAAACGACGTCAAGGATAGTCTTCTACTACATTCTCAATTAGTATGAAGACATATCGACATTGAATTTCGTGGACATGTTCTGCATTTTCATTTTCATTTTTGTTTAGGAGAAACTCAAGTCGAATTCAGATTGTGTTTGAACAGTACAATGTAAAATATAGGAAATATAGTTGTGAGTATTTCTTATTACAATACATATTTAGTAATCAGTAGTATTTAGTCATTTTTGTCGTATGAAAATAGCTTTCTATTTATATTAAGATATGTGCTTACTGGGAGACCTTGACTGTTAGGGAAAAATAAACACAAATAGATAAATTCACATTTCTCCCTCCCTTTCCTTACCTTCCTCCTCACTTCTCTCCCACAACCACTCACTCAGCCACACACATCCATACACACCTCTTTCATAGCAGATGAAAACATACACACACACAATTGCACACACACACACACACACACACACACACACACACACACACACGATGCTGTGGTACCATTCTCGACCGCTAATTCAGGGAATCGAATTCAAACCCATCGCTGAACTTCAAGTTGGCACTCGACCTCTAGTGGATAAGGAGTTGGGTGTGCGTGTGTGCGTGTGTGTGTGTGTGTGTGTGTGTGTGTGTGTGTGTGTGTGTGTGTGTGTGTGTGTGTGTGTGTGTGTGTGTGTGTGTGTGTGTGTGTGTGTGTGTGAGAGAGAGAGAGAGAGAGAGAGAGAGAGAGAGAGAGAGAGAGAGAGAGAGAGAGAGAGAGAGAGAGCGAGAGAGAGGTCACAGTATTACCCATAGATTGGGGCACATATGAGCTCTGAGCTTTCATATGTGTGTGATTAGAGACCGTCATGAATCACACACACACACACACACACACACACCCACGTCGCGTTCCCCATTCTATACCCTAGATTATCGTACACAGGTAGCGAATCAGATTTTCAGAGAGGAACCGCGAACATTATGTAAATGTATATGGTAGCATTTACATCTACTCGGTCTGGTGTTGTTGAAAGACACTAACTTCTGTTTCTATAATTTTTATTTGATGTGTTTGTACTTTGCATGTTGTTTATTAGTTGAGTAGAGGTGTTTGTGTGAAGGAGGCTTTGACTTAAAATTGCTATACAGACCTTATTGATGATTTGCCCCGGGACGCAATCTTAAACCCGATTGACTGTTAGACCTTGATTGATTTTTTAAGATTAGAGACTTAAAACTGAACTGTCTCTTACTTCCAAGCTTCGACGAAACCTATGGAGTGGTAAGGCACCTTCTCTAAGGCTAGACCTAGTCGTCCTTAACATTTATAATTGGCCATCTACACTTGTGTATTATTTTGACCAATGGCATAAGGACGTAAAAAGTCTCTGCCACACCCGCTTGAAACATCTGTTCCTTTTGCTAAATAGAGCCTCTTTCATTCGGGGTCACTAATGTCATGCCATGTCCCCATGATAAAAAGTTGTGGCGAATGCTTACCCCGACATAACTTAATGACTCGTCTGGGCAGAGGAAGGCCCACTTGTGTGTGTCAGTGTTCATCGTACACATAGTGGTACTAACATAACGTGGTGATGCTATCACCATCGAAACAACATCACCGCACGCACACACACACACACACACACACACACACACACACACACACACACGGCTCGGTGGCGGATTGGTAAAGCACTGGCCTCACAAGCCAGAGAACCGGGGTTAGATTCCCCGGTCGGGCGGAGATAAGTTGGGTTTGTCTCCTTTCACGTGTAGCCCCTGTTCACCTAGCAGCGAGTAGGTACGGGACGTTAGTCAAGGAGTTGTGACCTTGCTGTCCCGGTGTGTGGTGTGTGAGTGGTCTCAGACCTACCCAGAGATCGGCTAATAAGGAGCTCTGAGCTCACTGCCGTAGGGTGGTGTCTGGCTGTCTCGACAGAGACTGCAGCAGATCCGAGGTGAATATACACACACACACACACACCTACATCCATTACCACCCCCATCCATGTACACATTGAACAGCCGTGGCGACATGACACAGCCCTGGACACCTTTACCCCAGAACACTCGCTCTCTCCATTCCCAGTCCTAACACAAGCTCTACTATCATAAAAAATCTTGACTGGCCTTAACAGCTTTCCCCCTGCCCCAATGCCTCCCAGAGTGCCTTCCTGTCTACACTGTCATGTCTTCTCCAAATCCCAGGCCATAAGGGCTCAAAAACATCCTTACCCCCTCCCCCCACCCCCCACCCCCCACCCCCAAAAAATCGCAAATCTGCCTTACCATAAAAGTTTGATTCACACATCCTCTTCCTTATACCCACATTACTCCCGAACAAATATTCCCTCTTTGCTTCTAATTATCTCAGTTAAAACCCTTACTGCCTTTCCAACTGTGTCTCTGACACCCTTCCACAATTTCATTGGTTTTATCGACCCCAGCAGCCAGAGCCCTTACATGCCTCAGTGCCGCCCCGTGGCAAAGTTCTCAGTGATGCCCCTTCCCTCTTCCCCCATCACCACTTCCCATCTCCACCCTTCCTTACTGCCTATTATAGCTACTGGCTTGCGAAATAAGTAAACAGATCTTAAAAATTTTATTTAATGTCCCTATTGCAGTAAGGACAAGGGAAAATATTTCATATATTGTTGATTCTCACGGAAAATTCGTTTATTACGGTAAAATATTCAAGGCTCCTCTGACCTTTTTTTATTATAATTATTTTGTCAGCCTTGTGGGCTGAGATAGATAAACAAATAACTTATTAAAACGCGCTCATCGGCAATATCCCCCTTATACTCAATTATCTTCTCATTTTCAAACGAACATTTCTTCCTCTCTCACAAAAACAGATCCTGCAGAAGCGGGTGAACTAACCTAGTTGTTGCTATTCCCAATTCACGTGAATACGGAAACGTTGTAACCTATGGACCGCCACATGGTAATTTGGCAATGTACTTATGTAAATTAGCTAGAAATATGTATCTTAAGAAGAAACAGCAGTCTCATTTGACCTTGTATTTCGACAAAGAGAATCTATGTGTACTGCCGCCAGGTGCAGCGGTGTCGCCATCCCAGACCGGGCTTGGACAAGTACTGTCCTTCTTACCTTGAAAGGTGGTCTAAACGAGGTAACTGACGCCAGCGGTGATTACACTTGTTATTGAAGCCAATCATTTGTAATGCAGAATTACAATCCAACTTGTCCAATGTATTCGTACATTAGATATTACCCCTACAGTAACTATAATGTAAAATTAAGCTGTATTGTTACATGTATAATACAATGCATCCAATTGGTTGTTCACCGTGTTCAAAAAAAGATTGGTAAGTGAACTAAGCGATGGAATGAACACAAATTATATCCTAGAATAAAATATTCAGAAAAATATTCTTAGCAGGTTCCAAGTTTTATGTCTAATAAAAACCACGGTTACAAAAACTAAACACTGCATAACATCTATGTGAACAGAGTTAACTTTATCATAGATAATACATACTATCGACACTACCACCTAATTTTTGAAAAGTAACTTCACCAAGCCGTAGCAACATCCAAAGGAGCGGGTATACTATACACGTTGTGCTTCAGAGTGAGCACAAGTGTAGATGACGATAGAGGCTGAAAGGAAGGTAGAGAGGGAGGCTTGGAGGGAGGGAGGGAGGGAGGAAGAAAGGCCGGGATGGATGGAAGAAGGTAAGAGAGACAGGAAGAAAGGGAGGGAGGCTGGGAGGGACTGAGAAAGTGTTGATTGGTTCCACCGATGCTACCAGATAAATGTTGTTGTCTTCGGTGGTTCAAAACATTTTTGTAGAGAGGAGGATTATTCTGGGTAGCGTAGTCGCTCCTTGAGCCGCAGCAGTGATGGTTTAGTACAGTGGTTCCCAAACTTTTTTTGGCCGCGACCCAAATCCAGATCTGGTGAAGATGTGGCGACCCAAGCATCAAAAAGCAAATTCGAAAGTCTTCTTTTATTGAAAACACAAGTGTAGGGAAGCTTTTGATTGAAATTATTATTATTATTTTTTTCTAACAAGGTCTCGCGACCCATTTTTGAACACTTTGCGACCCATAGTTTGGGAATCGCTGGTTTAGTAGGACAGAGAGCCGGTTGGAAAAACGGAGATGGTTCTTTGCTTTATTGATGATATCTCTATGTAAGGCTGTGTCAAGTTTCCACGTCTCTCCACAGGCATGTGTATGTGTTTTGCATTTAGTCCTAGCGGAGCTAGCCGATTTAGGGACTGGCTTTTAGTTTTTGAGTGGCTTGATGAGAATGCGTGTTGTTATCGGGGAGTGCAATTTGCGTGTAACACTCACGTGTGTGGGTGTATACCCGAGTTGTATGTACGCAGATGCGTGAGTGGGTGTGGGTGGGTGCTTATACCAGTCCTCCAACTGGGGAGGAGTAGGCAAGTATGGCCGCGAGGGCAAGGAGGTCAGCATTGGGTGAGTCGTCTGCCCTGAGGCGGTCGAGAGCCGTGGTGTGGTTGCCGAGGGTTGTGCGTAGTGGCCGGAAGTGGGCTTCCATCACGGGGCACGTGAGGAGGCAGTGCTGGAAGGAGATTTCCGCGCCACAGGTGCAGCGTGAAGCAGTATATTTGGTGCGCCAGTGATTTACCCGTACCCTGCTAATTGTCGCTACAATGTGCGGAGGCAGGGAGAAGGTGGGCGGGGTCGGTCCGAGACAGGTCTTGAGGGGCCATCCTCGGGCAGCAGCGGTAGAGTGGTATTCCAGCTTCCAAAGGTCCCAGGCAGCAAGGTCAATATTCCGGAAGATGTCATTTGCTGAGGGCTGGAGTGGGATGACGCCGTCTTCAGGTGTTGAAGCACCAAGCTTGCCAGCATTGTCTGCCATCTCATTTCCGTGGAGGCCCACATGCGAGGGGATCCATTGGAATCGGAGGAGGACGCCCAGTCTGTCGGTCTCGGTTAAGAGGCTCAGGACGTCTTTAATGATGTCGATTCGTGACGTGCAGCTTCCATTTTGGATTGCTGCCAGACTGGATTTCGAGTCCGAGAACACCGTTGCTTGCGTAGGCGGGTGAGGTAGGGCGATAATTTTTCGTATTGCCTCACGGATGGCAATGAGCTCGGCCATGAGGATGGTGGTGGGGGTGGGGAGCTTCAAAGAGAAGGTTTCCTTAGTGTCCTGCAGGTAGATACCTGCTCCTGTGCGGCCGTCGCTTAGTACCGATCCGTCCGTGTATGCCAGAAAGTCATCGGGGTACTTCAGAGTAATCATCTCCCTTGTGCATGCTGCTAGCATATGGGGGTCGTCTCGGCGGCTAAGTCCTGGGAGGTCTAGCTCCACTTCAGGGGAAGTAAGGGCCCACGGGGGAGAGGGTCTACTTGGCATTAGGCTATTCGTCGGCGCTCGCCAGGTCGTATTTTGGCCGTCTTGCAGAGTTCCCTCACTGAGACGGGGAGGCCATGGATGGGTA
Source organism: Oratosquilla oratoria (assembly GCF_046742065.1). Classification (NCBI taxonomy): domain Eukaryota; kingdom Metazoa; phylum Arthropoda; class Malacostraca; order Stomatopoda; family Squillidae; genus Oratosquilla; species Oratosquilla oratoria. The sequence goes on from NC_134798.1 coordinate 20,634,972, forward strand.
CGGGGGTGGAGGCTGAGTTCCAGGTCTCATACATCTCCTCGTCGGTGGAGTTTGGTACTTTCGCGGAGCTGAAGAGATAGGAGGCCGGCTTCATTGTACACTTGGACTTGAGGTACACTCTGTGATAGGCCTAGCCCCAGGCGGAGCGCGTGGCACTCCACCAGTGCCATTTTTTCCACAGCCGTCTTGGGGAGGTCGTGGAGGGCAGGGGCGCCGAAGAGGAGGCGGGAGCGCACCAGGTTTTGTATGATAGGAATCAGAGTTTCCCTGTGTTGGCCCCATTTCTCCCGACGGATGGCCCTGATGAGATTGAGGGCCCGTTGGGCACTAAGGCACACTTGTTGCAGGTGTTTGTTTCACCGTCCGTCGCATTGGAAAATAACCCCGAGGTAGAGGACGGAGGCTGCGGGTTTCACAGCCATGCCGCAGACCGTGACTTGGTTCCACTCCGGGTACTGTCTTCGGTTTAGGCCTATGCCATGGACAGGCATTATACCGTTTTGGTCGCAGAGAGGGTGAAGCCAAGATTTGAGAGGTGGTTCACGACTACGTCCACCTGCTTTTGGAATGTCCTTACTTCCGCCTGGTGGTTCGCCGAGCTCTGCTGTGGCCGTCGGTGCCTCGACTTCCTCCAGAGGGCTATGTCGTCCGCGTAGGCCGCAGTAGAGGGTATGTGATTTGGTCCGCCCCTGGGGACTTCTTGGTGGCTTTTGTGGCCCTAAGGGACCACCTCAGCTCGAAGAGAGTGAGATTTGTGTCCTCCCCTATGGGTGGGGGGGGGGGGAGGTCCATTTGGTCTTCTTGGGCCGCCCTGAAATTCCGCTTGTCAGCGGGAAGGCTGGTAGAGGAGCTCGCGCTTGCAAAGTGATTCAGGAAGCTTGCCGCCTTATCCTTGACCGTGCGCAGCACCCTTCCGTCTGGGGCCCTGAGGTCACCGTCGGGGGGGGGTTGTATTGGTTCTTTATCACTTTGAACCTCTTCCACGCTTCCGTGAGATCTAGTGTATCCTCCTTGATGTTCTTCCAATAATTTAATTTAGCCTTGGCTATGGTCTTCTTACACGCAGCTTTGGTCTGCTTCATCGCAGTATAGGCAACCTCCGAGCCTTCCCTCATGTACCGTTGGTAGGCCAGTTTCTTTTCGTTCGACAGCTTCCTTGCAGTCGTCCGTCCACCAGGGATGGCCACGCCTTCCCTGGCTGGTGGCAGTCACAGGAATAGCCGCCCGGGCCGCCGCGAGCACAGTGTCGTTGAGGAGGGAGTTTATTTCCTCTACCGGGCGGGTGAGGTCGGGTGTGAAGTGGGTGTCGACTAGACGGGCTTGGTAGGCACTCCAGTCCGCTTTTCCCAGGTTGAATTTTTCATGGGAAGGTGGAGGGGAGATTGTGGGGATGAAGGATACGGTGATAGTGATGGGGAGGTGGTCGGAGGATAATGGGTCGTCTAGGACTGCCCATTCGGTGATTCCCGCGATATTGGGGGACACGAAGGAGAGGTCTACGGCGGAGGTGCTGTAAATTGGGTTGTCAGGCAGCCTAGTGTGTCCACCATCTTTGAGGAGGACATCGTCGGCTGCGTCCAGTTGAGAGGTTATTTCCGGGGAGGAGTGGGGGTATCCGTCTTCTAAGAGGGCGTGCCGATTAAAGTCGCCCACCACAATCCAGTCATTAGGGAGGGCACCCAGCCACTCGAAATGGCACGTCGTAACTGGATTGTAGTAGTTTAGGATGTGTATTGATCGGACGCCTTGTACGGTGACGGAGGTTACCCCCCCCCCCCATAGCCCTCTTCCAAGGGGGGGCCGGAAACGAGCTGGGGCGGTCAGCCAGTCCTTTGGAGACGCATGTGGCGGTGCGCACCTTGCCGGTGTCGTCTGTCACGGAGAAAGGAGGGAAGTGAAACCCTGGCAGGATTGGTAATTTGTAGGGTTGGATGTGGAGAGATTGTTGTGCTAGTACCTGATAGGAGCAGCTATATGGAAATTTTTATTTCTTCACACAATTTAGATATGTGGTCTTTCTTAATTTGCTCCCAATGCATCTTAAAGCTCTCCCATCTTTAATCAGGAGATCTCTTCTCTCAATACAATCTGTCCTCTATGGTGATCTGAATACTGTACTGTAATAATATTACCTCTTTTTCGTCGGCCTTTCAAAATTGGCAGACCTAGCGCAATTAGTCTTTCCTCATATGGTTTATCTGTCAGGCTGGGGACCAGTTTGGTTACTGTTCTTTGAATCCTCTCGATCTTCCTACACCCTTCACTCTGTGTGGAGACCATACTACTGACGCACATTCCAGTCTTGGATGGATCAGGGTTTCGATGAGTTTTTTCATCATCTCTTCATCCATATTGTGAAACGCCACTTTGATCATATGCAGTAATCCGTATGTCTCACCCACAATCCTGCTGATATATCTGTCAGGTTATTGTATTCAAATTCTTGTTAGCATTATGCTCCTTGTAGATTCAGATAAATGCGTAGTTAGAATTCTGTACGTGTGTATGTACATGCGTGTCAGCGTGAATGTTCGAGAACTTGCCAATTACCAATTGTGCCTATTAAGTAATTATCAATTTATTTGTAATGCGAAAGTTGAATGAATGGGATATAGATCATTATTACTATCAAATTTAAGTTGTTGTGTAACTGAAAGGTGTATGAATGTAAATTTTTGTGCGCGAGTGAATAATCGTAACAATTGTAGAAATTAATTATTAGCAACTGTTTTAGGCACGCTATCCAGGCGTCAGTTCACGCACGCTAGTCTAGAGCGAGCTGCGAGTTAGTTCAGTTCAACGTGAGTCTTCGTGGGAGTGAAGTGAAAGACGTAGATTGTACATTCCACGTACAATTACAGTTAAAAAAAATACCTGCCGTGTTTTACTCCACCTTATCTATTGACCATACAATAAAAGGTAGCAGCGGTGGGATTCGAACCCACGCCTCCGAAGAGACTGGTGCCTAAAACCAGAATAAGGTGACAGGTTGTCTTTTATCAACACTCATATTTTCCCTTCTTTTGATTTTGTTATGGGTTAACTTCCTAAGGCTTAGTTTAAAGGTTTACTGAGAAGGTTTTCAAATATGTGGTGAATATTTGCTAGATGTATGGCTTAATCACTTTTTGATAAAATAATACAAAAATAAATCCTAATTATTACGTAATGTGATAAAAAGGCCAATAAAAAATTTGATAGCAGACGAACTTTCCTTCGCCGATTATCGGCTGTTCTCGTAAGGCTGTGACGCCAACCTCGCTGTTTACATTCTGATGTATCCATATGCGTGCACTATAAAATGCAGTTCCGCTCTGTCAATTTGATCAGTGATCTGTCATATTTCGTGTGTCAGCAGATAATAGTGGGGCCACTATTATCTGTTGACGGTCAATTTGAATATTCAAATGAAGGAATGTGTGTTATTTTAAGCAAATATTTTAGCTCAGTATTCGTAAACGAAACACCTCAAAGTGAACTACAAACTGAAACCTGTGAAAAATCTAGGGTGAACTTTCTACGGTAAACATAAAAGAAAAAATTAAAAGGTGTATAGAAAAAATCAAAGTTAATAAAACACCAGGGCCTGACGGTTAACATCCAAGAATCTTAAAGGAAATGAAAAATGAGATTGTGGTTCTATTAGAAATTATTTTCAAGAAATCCATCATATCCGGAGATGTCCCAAGAGAATGGAAGCTAGCTAACATTACCATATTCAAAAAAGGTGACACAAAAAAAAAAAAAAAAATAACTACAGTCCTATAAGTTTGACTTCAATCGTAGGAAAAATTATGGAATATATCATCAGAGATGCTATCGAACATCACTTAGAGAGTAACTGTTTGATAAATGATAGCCAACATAGATTCAGACGGAAATTTTCTTGCAGCACAATCATCTGGAATTATGACAAAAGAAACAATATAGATTTAGTATATCTAGACTTTGCAAAAGCTTTTGATACCGTCCCACACGAAAGACTACTTACTAAATTAGCTTCACACGGAATAAATGGTAGCCTATAAGTTGGACTAATTGGTTGAATGATCGAAAACGGAGATTTGATCTAAATGGAAAAACTTCTAGATGGAAAAATATTACGAGTGGAGTTCCTCAAGGTTCCGTTCTTGGGCCACTTCTATTCATAGTATATGTAAATGATATAGCCCATGGACTAAAATCTATTGTCTCCAAATCTGCTGATGATACAAAACTGTGCGGAATGACAAATGATCATTTAATCCAATTAGGTATTCAAGAAGATTTAGGTAAGCTACAGCAATGGTCTAAAAAGTGGCTAATGAAATCTAACACAAGTAAATGCAAGGTTATGGACATAAGTAAAAACAACAGTAAGTATGATTACAAGTTATTAGGAAATTCGTTAACAAAAGAGGATAGTGCAAAAGATCTTGGCGTAATTATCAATAACGACCTCAAATCATCTAAGCAGTGTATTTCAGCCTCTGAGGAAGCAAATAAGATTCTAGGACTGATTGCGCTATCTTTTGACTTCAAAAGTCCATCTCTCATTAACAAGCTATATAAATAGTTAGTTCGTCCACTTTTGGAATATGCTGTTTCCGTATGGTCACCGAATCTCATTAAAGACATTGATAGATTGAGAAAAGTACGACGGCGAGCCACAAAACCGATTAAAAAAAAAAAAATATATATATATATATATATATATATATATATATATATAAAAATAAATAAATAAATAAATAAATAAAATAAATAAATAAATAAATAAATAAATAAATAAATAAATAAATAAATAAATAAATAAATAAATAAATAATAATAATAATAATAATAATAATAATAATAATAATAATAATAATAATAATAATAATAATAATAATAATAATAATAATAATAATAATAATAATAATAATAATAATAATAATAATAATAATAATAATAATAATAATAATGATAATAATAATAATACGAAAATCGACTAAAACATATGAATCTGTCCCCCCCCCCCAAAAAAAAAGCGTAGACTCAGAGATGACTTGATACAGGTCTTTAAGATTCTAAAGGGAATTGACATCAAAAGTAACAAAAAAACAAAAAACAAAAACAAAAAATCACATTGAATGAGAATCCGACAAGAAATAGTGGTATCAATCTGTCAGGAAATAGATTTAATTTGGAAGTGGGTAGAAACAACTTCCCCAACCGTGTAGTTAATGAATGGAATAAAATTCCTGCAGAGGCAGTGCAATGTAGTTCAGTTCGAACCTTAAAGGTTCGTTTAGACAAACACCTAAGCAAGATGCTGTAATGCCTGCCACTTATTTTATATTATTTGTTTATTTGTTTGTTATTGTCTCTTTTTTTTATTTGCTTGATTTTCCCTTATTATTATTTATCTGTCAAGTTATTATTATTTACTATTTACCTGTTTATTATTTAATTATATATATACATTTATTTATTTATTTTATTTATTATTATTTATATTATTACCATTTTTTTTTTTTTTTTTTTTTTTTTTTTTTTTTTTCATTATCATAATTTTTTCGCATCCAACCTAGTTATGGACCAAAAGATCTCTTGTCAGCATGCTCCTCCTTTGTAATCCTTTGTATTAAAAAAAGTCCAAAACCTTCTCAGTTAACCTTTAAGAGTGGTTTTATGCCACTACAGCCCATTTCCAGTACCTTGGATTTTTTGTTATTAAACTTCATTTCCCATTCTTGTCTTCACCCAAAAATAGTGTTTAGACCTTTTTGCAATAGTCTACCGTCCTCCTCATCATTCACTTTTCTCGTGATTTTTGCATCACCTGCAAACATGATGGCATAGTTTTTTGTTCCTTCCATCATGTTATTATTGATGTATGCTCTTGTCTTGGGAGGGGGACATATGCCACCATGAAATCTTTTATTTTGCCTTTTAGTACTTTTTTTTTTTTTTTTTTTTTTTTTTATGTGAATTGCTTCAGCCTTGCCTTCACTCCAAATTTCCTTGTAGCGTTTCCTTTGCAATACTGCTTTACTGTTTTTATAACCTATTTCTTCACCTAGTTGACAACTCCCAAAAAAGAGAAAGAAATATAAATATAAATAATGCTCTTTATCTTTCACCGTCCTATCATTTTAGCTTTGGCTTCCTTTTAGAGCTTTCAGGTCTTTGCTTGGTCCTCGTCGTTAGTATCTTTCCTAATCCAAATATATATATATATATTTTTCCTCTTCTCTTCCTAACTTCCAAGACTTGCTCATTACTTCGTTAAATTTGCCATGGCTTGCGACTTGAACTTTATTTTTATTGGACGTGTTCCATTTTCTTACTATACTGACCTAACTTACACATGTTATCAATTTGGTCTGTTAAATTCTAAGTCCTTCCCTAGAGTTATTGAGGTAATTTCCACAATAATTTACATTTCTTGTTTGTGGCGTGACATCTATGAAGTGATATGCTCTTTTTTGGCAACCAAAGAGTAAGACACATCTAGACTTGTCAACTACATCTCTGGCAAAAGATTCTCTTACATATACATATACATATACATATACATATACATTATATATATACATTATATATATACATTATATATAATATATATACAACATATATATACAACATATATATACAACATATATATACAACATATATATACAACATATATATACAACATATATATACAACATATATATACAACATATATATACAACATATATATACAACATATATATACAACATATATATACAACATATATATACAACATATATATACAACATATATATACAACATATATATACAACATATATATACAACATATATATACAACATATATATACAACATATATATACAACATATATATACAACATATATATACAACATATATACAACATATATATACAACATATATATACAACATATATATACAACATATATATACAACATATATATACAACATATATATACAACATATATATACAACATATATATACAACATATATATACAACATATATATACAACATATATATACAACATATATATACAACATATATATACAACATATATATACAACATATATATACAACATATATATACAACATATATATACAACATATATATACAACATATATATACAACATATATATACAACATATATATACAACATATATATACAACATATATATACAACATATATATACAACATATATATACAACATATATATACAACATATATATACAACATATATATACAACATATATATACAACATATATATATAACAACATATATATACAACATATATATACAACATATATATATACAACATATATATACAACATATATATACAACATATATATACAACATATATATACAACATATATATACAACATATATATACAACATATATATACAACATATATATACAACATATATATACAACATATATATACAACATATATATACAACATATATATACAACATATATATACAACATATATATACAACATATATATACAACATATATATACAACATATATATACAACATATATATACAACATATATATACAACATATATATACAACATATATATACAACATATATATACAACATATATATACAACATATATATACAACATATATATACAACATATATATACAACATATATATACAACATATATATACAACATATATATACAACATATATATACAACATATATATACAACATATATATACAACATATATATACAACATATATATACAACATATATATACAACATATATATACAACATATATATACAACATATATATACAACATATATATACAACATATATATACAACATATATATACAACATATATATACAACATATATATACAACATATATATACAACATATATATACAACATATATATACAACATATATATACAACATATATATACAACATATATATACAACATATATATACAACATATATATACAACATATATACAACATATATATACAACATATATATACAACATATATATACAACATATATATACAACATATATATACAACATATATATACAACATATATATACAACATATATATACAACATATATATACAACATATATATACAACATATATATACAACATATATATACAACATATATATACAACATATATATACAACATATATATACAACATATATATACAACATATATATACAACATATATATACAACATATATATACAACATATATATACAACATATATATACAACATATATATACAACATATATATACAACATATATATACAACATATATATACAACATATATATACAACATATATATACAACATATATATACAACATATATATACAACATATATATACAACATATATATATACAACATATATATATACAACATATATATACAACATATATATACAACATAACATATACATAACATATACATCACATATACATCACATATACATCTCATATACATCACATATACATCACATATACATCACATATACATCACATATACATCACATATACATCACATATACATCACATATACAACACATATACATAACATATACATAACATATACATAACATAAACATACATATACATACATATACCTACATATACCTACATATACCTACATATACTTACATATACATACATATACATACATATACATACATATACATACATATACATACATATACATACATATACATACATATACATACATATACATACATATACATACATATACATACATATACATACATATACATACATATACATATATATATATATATATATATATATATATATATATATATATATTGTTATAGCCAACCGTGAATCGAACGACTTTCAAATCTTCCGCCTGCTACTAACAGCTTCGAATATGGTTCATCACCATCGAACATAACCTCAACGTTGGTGTTCGAACCTTGACCATGAAACGCTTGACCAAACCCTCCTCGACTATATAAAGAGGAACCGGCTTTCAGCCCACACATGGACTCTGACCCTTACATACAACCCACCTTGTGGACTTCACCCCCAGGTCTCGCCCCTTCGTCGCTGTAATATTGGTACACCGCAGTTGTATATCATTTCTTTTGTATGTGTTTATTTATGTCTTGAACTTTTGTTATTTCTCTTGTATGTGTTTATTTATGTTAAATGTCCCAGTGTACTTTGAGTGTATGTTCGTCAATGTTAAACAGTAAAGCTTTATTTTCTTTTTGTAAATATATTTTATTTAAGTTTCGTCCAGACTTCTATCTTACCTCTAATATAATCCTTACTTTCAACCAGTCTCAAATAGAGCTTTTCCTCGGAACGTACTTTTATCTACCTAAATTTCACTTTATTGTTATGGGCTTTCTCCCGAACTGGAACTCGACTTACCCCCTAGACTGAAATTAAGTTCCATTCTTTACATTAACTTAGGCCAAACCAAGCAAGCGCCCATGACAATTGGGGCTTGCCAAGGGATGGTAATGTATATCTACCTGAAATAGATTAGGTGACCCGTAGGTAATATCGAAGGCTGCTAACCACTTAATGTCAATTATCAGTAACACGTGCGATTGCCACTTTGTTCATTACCCCCATACACTCACTGTCACTGAACTATTTATGCTTTATTTATATTTCCAATATTACGTTAGGTTAGATGATAGGATGTAAATTTATAAGTGTTCGATTTGTGTTTAAACACCAATACTACGTTAGGTTAGATGATAGGATACAAAACATTAAGGTGTCGATTATTCGAAGTGTGTGAGACCCCGACATTCATATGTCCGACATTTTCAATCGGTTCCAAAGGAGAACCTCTATTTAATAAGTTCGCAGTAACTCACCCAAGCAATTTAGCGATATTCAACTACCACCTCCCTCCCGAGTTAACTTGCGACCTTCCTAAACTACCCACTTGCTGTAGCCCTAACGTCGAACCATTGTTACGACCCCGTTATAGTGACCTTTCCTCAGTATCTGTGCTTAGGAGATTCATACTATCCCCCCACAGCTTCAAAAGTTCACTATACCTGCACAGTAAGCCGTGTATTCTAAGATTCAGACCATTAGTTAGCCATATTCTGATTCAGCGACAGTCTATGTGTGAGTTCTCCTCTTTCCTATCGGGACCGGGTTCTTACAGAGACCCACCATAAATTTCACTCCACCCGAACAGGAAATTAGTCCATTTCCGTGTGTGAAGTCCAAGAATTGGTTAACACTAATTTTCTGGAGTGGAATTCTAAGACACTCACAATGCCTTTCAATATAGAAAATTTTGTCAAAAATCCCTCAGTGGATCAGTTGAGTATAATTCAAGATGGATGACTGGAGACTGTTGGCTCAAACCTACCAAATTAAGGCTCCTGCTAAAGTACGAAAACATGAACTTAAACGAGTGGTCATCGAATACCTCGTAGATTCGTTGGTACTGGATGCAGACGCATTCGAAGTAAAGCACTCGCCAGGAGAGTGCTCGTGACGTAATTGAAAGAGACTCGGATGTAAGCAATAGTGATCCCCCCTTGCAACCCGAAGCCCGCGCTCCCCCCACTCTCCCTTCAATAAATCGGTTGTATCTTTAGAATTAGAGAAAATTAAACTAGAGAGAGAGAGAATGAGACAAGAACGAGAAGAAAAAGAGAGAGAACGAGAAGAAAGAGAGAAAGAACGAGAAGAAAGAGAGAAAGATCGAGAGCTTGAATTAATGAGATTAAGAGAACGTGAGAAATACCGTGAGCTTGAGCTGAGAAAGGAGGAACGTGACAGAGAAAGACAATGTGAACGTGAAAGGGAACTTGAAGTGGAATACCAACGTAAGTTAACATTGACTGAAATAGATAGGAAAAATAAATCTGCTCACCTATTAAATAACAAAGTTGCCTCTATTCCCAATTCTAATGAGTCAGACCCAGAACACTTCTTTAGGCAATATGAACGTCTAGCTAATCACTTAAACTGGCCCGTAGAAGAATGGGTATGGATTATACAAAGCAAATTAGTAAGAACATCCGCCAAAGTCTTCAACAGTCTTGAGGAGTACTAATCCTATGAATTAGTCAAATCTAGTATCCTCAATGCCTATCAAGTTACCCCCGAGTCTTACCGTCAAAAGTTCCGAAATTTGACCAAATCAACTAACTCGACATTTGTCGAATTTACCTCTGAAAAACTCAGAATCTTTAAGCAATAGCTCTCTGCCACGAAAGTAAAAACTTTTGGTCAACTCGTTAACTTGATGGTCCTCGAGGAATTTAAACGCAGAATTCCATTCCAAATCATGCTTCATTTAAATGGGAAAGATGTACTTGATTTAACTGAAGCAGCATTACTGGCCGATCAATATGCGGTACTTAACAGGTTGAACGTACAGCGGGGAGGTAATTTTGTAAAGCCATCAGTAGGTTCCCTGCCACTCCCGATGATAAGCAGGCAGGAAAGACCTCTATCCCTACCCCCCCCTCTACTCTTCCTGTAGCTACTGTAAGAAACCTGGTCATCACATCACTCGATGCCCAGAGCCAGGTTGCAGTGTCAAACTGCCCAAGTGGATCGAAAGCACCTACCCACTGTACTGAACCAAAATCTTACGGTACTCATAACCCAGTGACCCATGTAGTAAAAGATACCTTTCCCCCCTGTGAAGATGCCTTTAAAAACTTCAAGTCCCATGGTAAAATTTTCACTGAGAAAACCCCCTCTCAACAAAAAATAAGGGCTCATTTTGACAAAGTTAAAGTTTGGAAATTCAATCCAGGTGATGAGGTACTTCTTCTCTTACCAGTCCCAGGGACCCCTCGTTCTCTCAAATTCCAGGGCCCTTATGTAGTTTCTCATCGGCTAGATAAGCAAAATTACGTAGTCCTCACTCCTGACCGTTGTAAAGACTCTAGACTCGTACACGTCAATCTAATGAAAGAGTATGTCCGTAGAAAGCCTACTTATGCACTAGAGAGACCAGTATCCTCCCTTGTAAAATCCCCCCCGTACCGATTAACCTAACATACGAGAAGTCGATACGACTGCTCTCAAGTCCAACTCTGCCCTCCTTGCAAACCCTATTCAGTGCCTTGTGCACCTAGATGAAACGAAACGGGACAGCATAATTCAGTTATTCGAGAAACACCCCTTCGTCTTCTCGGATAAACCAGGATTGTGCACCATTACTCCTGACAAAGAATTGCACTCTAATACTCTTCCTATCCGCCAGACCCCTTATCGCCTCTACCCCCATAAGGCAGAGAAGATGCAGGAAGAAGTGGCCTACCGGTTGGAGAACGGACTAGCTGAACCTAGCTGCTCCCCCTGGGCATCACCGGCGCTTCTAGTACCGACCAAAGCAAGCGAACGTGGATGCCATCCTGAACTTCCCAGCACCATCCAACCGGAAGTCTCTCCAACGGTTCTTGGGAATGGCGAGGTTCTACCGCCGTTTCTGCCACAACTTCTCCATCGCGGCTCCTCTCACCGCCCTCACCAGTACAAGGAGAAATTGGCCTGGTTTCCAGTCTGCCAACGCTCCTTCGAGACCCTTCGGAAATTCCTGAGCAGCGAACCGGTGTTGAAGACCCCCGACTAGTCCCAACCCTTTGTCTTCCACGTAGACGCATCGGGAGAAGGGGTAGGAGGCGTCTCGCTGGAGAAAGCCGCCCACAACCCTCTTACCTTCATCGAGAGGGCCTGTCTTTCCAATCACCGAGTCTTCCGATGGGCCCTTGTCCCCCAAGCCTTCAATTTCCTCATGGTCCACATCAGAGGAAAAGACAACCTAATTGCTGACGCCCTCTCTAGGGGAGCGACCAGCCTCCTAGATGATTCACGGTGACTGTTCACTCTTTCTTTCTCCTCTCTTACTCTTGTAGTCCTATTTGGATTATGTTTCTCTTCCATTCCTAACATAATTCTACACTTCTTTTTATCTGCTAAGTCTCTTACTATATTCTCCTTATCATCACTTTAATAACTGTGTCCTTAGTGTGTTCCTTCATCTGTTGTTTCATTATATCTCTAAATTCAATTTTGCTATTCTCCTGAACCTTTTTCCAACTACTTACCTCTTTTGCTATGGAGTCTTTATTCTTTTTATTATTCCTCTTCAATTCCTCATTCTCACCCTTTACTTCTTTTAACTGTCTTTTTAATTCTTCTATTTCTTTATTTAGGTTTTGGTTCTCCTTCTCTAGTTCTTCCAATTTATCAACTCTTTGTATAATCAGTGCAAGTTGATTGAACCTAACCTCCCATGATTCATTCATTTTTTGTTATTTTTTCCTCTAGACTTGTTGATCGGGGGAGGTTGTCATCTCATAAATCCATAAAAATAATTATCTCCACTTTCTATTGCGTTGCTTTTATCTATATATCTATTTTTTATGCTTTTACAGATTTCTTTGACTTCACCTCTGTCGTCTGCACATCTCTTGTTTCCATTCCTAACTTTCGGAGCCAGTTCGTCCCCTTCCTCATTTTCTTCCATTTTCCTCAATAATCCCTTCCCTTCTCCTTTTTCTCCACCCTGCCACTACACCACAAGCTTTCCCCTTCCCTACTGATACAACACAGGTAGTTCCTCGTCGTTGAAATCCACGAAAATTGCGTGTGTGTTTTTTTTTCCGGAGTTCCAATCTTCGCCGTCAATTCGACGATCGTGTGTGTGTGTGTGTGTGTGTGTGTGTGTGTGTGTGTGTGTGTGTGTGTGTGTGTGTGTGTGTGTGTGTTTGTGTGTGTATTTACCTAGTTGTATTTTGCGGGAAGGGGAGCTATGCTCGTGGTGTCCCGCCTTTATATCTAGCAGCATCTAGTTTACTTTTAAACTCATGAATGTTTTTTGCGCATACTATTTCATTATCCAGTTTGTTCCAAGTGTCCACTACTCTATGTAGATAACTGTTTTTCTTCAGTTCTCTTCTGTAGCTATGTTTTTTTCATTTTCTTTCCATGTCCTCTTGTGTTTCTCTTGTCCCAGTTTAGTAAGTCCTCTCTATCGATTATCTCTGTGCCTTTCATGATTATGTAGATGGTCAGTAGGTCACCTCTCTCTCTTCTTTGCTCCAGCGTCGGTAACTCCAGTTTAGCCAATCTCTCCTATGATAGGTTTGCAAGTGCAGGTGCCATTTTTGTTGCTGCTCTCTGGATTCTTTCTATTTTCTTTATATTCTTTTTGGTACTGGGTGACCACAATGTTGCCGCATACTCTAGTGTAGGCCTTATCAATGTAACCAATATTTTTTTTATCATGTCTTCGTCCAAGTATGCAAATGCCACTTTTATTGATCTTAGCAAGTTGTAAGCCTCCCCGACAATTTTGTTAATCTGTTTATCATAGGACAAGTCGTTTGTAATAATTACCCCCAAATCTTTTTCGGATCCTGCCTTCTTTACCTCCTTGGTTCCAATTGTATATTTTCCTGATATTCTGTTTTTGCTTTTTCCAAACTCCATTATGCTACACTTTTTAGTATTAAAGTCCACTTCCCATTTCTGACTCCAGTTCCATACCCTATTCAGGTCTTCCTGCAGTGTTTCACAGTCCTTATCATTTTCTACTTTCCTTAACAGTTTGGCGTCGTCTGCAAAGAAGCTCATGTAACATTTCACATCCTCGTCCATGTCATTCACATAAATAGCAAACATTATTGGTGCCACTACAGATCCTTGCGGTACTCCACTGATCACCTCTTTCCAATCTGAATATTTTTCTCTGAGCACTACTCTCATCTTTCTACTAGTCAGGAAGTCCTCCATCCATTTTAGTAGGTTCCCTTGTATTCCTCCTATGTGTTCCAGTTTTTTTTTTTAGTAATTTTATGTGCGGTACTTTGTCAAAAGCTTTTTACAAGTCTAGGAAGGCACAATCAGCCCATCTATTTCTTTCTTGCACTATATCTATTAGTCTTGAGTAGAAGCATATTAAGTTTGTGGTGAATGATCTTCCTTGTCTGAACCCAAATTGTCTTGGGTTTATTATGTTGTTGTCTTCCAGATGTTTTACCCATCTATTCTTGATGATTTTCTCAAGTTTTGGTTATAGTGCTTGTTAGTGTTACTGGCCTATAGCTGGTGGGTTCTTCCTTGTTTCCTCCTTTATATATTGGTACAATGTTAGCATTTTTCCAGTCTTTAGGTATCTTTCCTTCTTTGAGTGTGCTATTTATTATGATGTGTATTTTGTCCGTTAGTTCTTCCTTTGCATTCCTTTAGAATCCAATTTGCAATACCATCCTCCGGGCCATGTGATTTTCTGACGTCAAGTTTTGATAGGTGTTCTGATATTTATTTTTGTGTTGTTGTAAACTCATTCATGTGGGGAGATTGCTTGTCCCAATTTTTGTCTTGTCCCAAGATCTTCGTCCCAATTTTGTATTTTCTCTCTGGTGAAGACGGATTTTAAGTGATTGTTCATGATTTCGGCCATTTCTAATTCTTCTGTGTATTCTATATTTCCTTGGCGTAGTTTCATCATTTCCTGTTTGTTTTTAAGTTTACCATTCACATATCGATAGAATAGTTTGGGTTGATCTTTGCATTTATCTATAATATCCTTTTCATGGGTCCTGTTCTCCTCTCTTCTCACATTAACATACTCATTTCTATAGTTTATATAAATTTGCCATTTACTAGGTTTTTTTTTTCTTTTCTCCACCTTTTCCAAGCTTTGTCCTTTCTGTCTTTTGCCTCACTGCATCTTTTGTTAAACCAACATTTGATGTACTCTCTCTCTCGCTTTTGTCTTGGTACATGCCTGTTTACCCCTTCATCGTAATTTTCCATCAAGATATTCCATTTCACATCCACTTTTGTCTTTTCCATATAGAATTTATCACAGTTTGCATTCCGGAAGAATATCTTTAGTTTTGCAAAGTCCGTTTTGTTGTACATCAATCTTCCTTTCCTATGCTTTTCATTTCTCTCCATGTCTATTTCTTCCTTTAGTACAGTTTCGATGAGTATATGGTCACTCTTTCCAATTGGTGTCTTGTAATGGATTTTGTCCACAATTTCAGGTTCTGTTGTAAATATTAAATCTAGTTTCGACGGCTCTTCATTGCTTCTGTATCTGGTGTTTTCGCTGACCCATTGGGTCATTGTGTATTCCATGGTCATGTCCAGCAGTACATTACCCCACAAGTCGTCTCCTCGCCCTGTCATGTTATCCCAACAAATTTCTTTGCAATTGAAGTCCCCCATAATTACCAGATTACCCCTGCCCATTAGTATCTCATTTAGTGATTTCCTTGTATCTTCTAGCATTTTTGTATGTTCGTTCTCTTTCCAAGCGTTCGTTTTTGGGGGCACATAGGTCACCACAAACTTTCTACTTTTCATATTCTTGCCTTCGACTTTTATCATGATCAGTTCAACATTACCTTTGCCCTCCACAATTTTTGTCCCGTTTAATCTTTCTTGGCCAATAACATGATTCCTCCTCCCTGTTTCTTGTCCCTGTTTTTTATCCAGTAATTATATAGTCCTTGTCCAATATCGATGGATGGTATTTCATCTCTTAGTTTAGTCTCTACAATTCCCTTTATGTCTGGTTTTTCTTCTTGCAGGTAATCATTGAGTTCGTTTACACCTGAAATGAATCTGTCAATGTTAGTATAGGGCACTTTTAATTTTCTTCTTCCTCCATTATTTTTTCTGGCTTTGGTTTTTTCGTTTTGATGTGCCATTTCCTCAATCTCATGTCGATTACTCTCCAATGGAATTCCTTGCTTTCTGTCTCCGTTCTCATCGAGTTTTTTTCCTTTGCTTCTTCTCTTAGTGACTTTTCTTTTTCTAATTCTTCAGTATTCATTTCTCTTTTTATCCATATCTTATTGTACTTTTCACTCCTTGCCAAGTTGCCTACTTTTTCAAATATGTCTTCTACTACCATCTGTGACCTTAATTTTATCTTTAGAGGTCGATTTCTATCCTTAGAATAGCGACCGATTCTATATGTCTCGTCCAGGTCTTTGCCTGCATCTCGGTCTCCCCCCTGAATTTCATTTAGGATTTCTACTGCTGTCTCTTTTTCTTCTTTTTCTCTCATGTACCTCGCCAATCCCTGTTTTTCTTTTAGTCCATATACCACAATACATTTTTTCCTATCTACTGTATCTCTGACCCAATTAGCTTTTTCATTAATCACTTGGATAATTGTGTCTTTTGCATTATCCTGCATTTGCTGCTTGACTATTTCTTTGAAAGCAATTTCCTTATTTTCAATGTTTTCCTTCCACTTCTTAATTTTCTGAATACTTTCCTCACCTAGGTTCTCTTCGATTTTCCCCGTCATTTCTTGTTTTTTATTGTTCACCTCTTTCTTTAAGTTTTCGCTATTGTTATCATCATTAATTCTCTTCTTTTCGTTATCACTCTTCAGTTCATTTATATCCCTTTTCAATTCTCTAATCTCGTTTGTAAGATCCAAGTTGGTTTTTCTTAGGTCAGAAATTTCGTGATTCGCTTGTGCTAAGCAGTCCATTAGTCCAATGATATCCTTTCTTAAGTCCATAATTTCATTCTCCCACCGTATCCTATTTTTGCTCATATCCCTCTCTATCTCTAATAATCGACTTAAGTTCCTGCTTTCATACTTACTAAATCCTGGAAAATCTTCTTTGCCGTTGTTGATACACGTGTTTCGGGAATGTTTGTTTACATCGCGGTTCGATAGACTGACGCCAGATGGCTCTGGTTCGTGATTGGCTTTCGGGTCGTTGTTTTCTTTCATTTTTGCTAATTCCGTGTTAATACAATTGACTAGCACTGCAGAGATATCATTTCGGACACTCACGATCACTCCCCACCCCTACAATACAAACCAGGTTTCCTTTTTCGTCGTAAATCCTCCTCTTCTTGGTCCCGCGATGACGACGACAGCGACGGTGTTTACGGCGTGAAGGTGTGTGTGTGTGTGTGTGTGTGTGTGTGTGTGTGTGTGTGTGTGTGTGTGTGTGTGTGTGTGTGTGTGTGTGTGTGTGTGTGTGTGTGTGTGTGTGTGTGTGTATTTTACCTAGTTGTATTTACCTAGTTGTATTTTGCGGGAAGGGGAGCTATGCTCGTGATGTCCCGCATTTGTATCTTGCAGTGTCTAGTTTGTTTTTAAACTCATGAATGGTTTTTGCGCATACTATTTCATTGTCCAGTTTGTTCCAAGTGTCCAAAACTCTATGAGGAAAACTGTTTTTCTTCAGTTCTCTTCTATAGCTATGTTTTTTGATTTTCTTTCCATGTCCTCTTGTGTTTCTTTTGTCCCAGTTAAGTAAGTTCTCTCTATCGAGTACCTCTGTGCCTCTGATGATTCTGTAGATGGTCAATAGGTCACCTCTCTCTCTTCTTTGCTCCAGTGTCGGTAGCTCCAGTTTAGCCAATCTCTCCTCGTATGATAGGTTTGCAAGTGCAGGTGCCATTTTTGTAGCTGCTCTTTGGATTCTTTCTATTTTCTTTATATTCTTTTTGGTACTGGGGGACCACAATGTCGCCGCATACTCTAATCTAGGCCTTATCAATGTAACCAATATTTTTTTTCATCATGTCTTCGTCCAAGTATGTAAACGCCACTTTTATTGATCTTAGCAAGTTGTAAGTCTCCCCGACAATTTTGTTAATCTGTATATCATAGGACAAGTCGTTCGTGATAATTACTCCCAAATCTTTTTCGGATCCTACTTTCTTTACTTCTTTGGTTCCAATTGTATATTTTCCTGATATTCTGTTTTTGCTTTTTCCAAACTCCATTATGCTACACTTTTTAGTATTAAAGTCCACTTCCCATTTCTGACTCCAGTTCCATACCCTATTTAGATCTTCTTGCAGTGCTTCACAGTCCTCATCAGTTTCTATTTTCCTTAGCAGTTTGGCGTCATCGGCAAAGAAGCTCATGTAGCAGTTCACGTCTTCGTCCATGTCATTCATATAGATAGCAAACATTATTGGTGCCAGCACAGATCCTTGCGGTACTCCACTGATCACCTCTTTCCAATCTGAATATTTTTCTCTGAGCACTACTCTCATCTTTCTACCAGTCAGAAAGTCCTCTATCCATTTTAGTAGGTTTCCTTGCATTCCTCCTATGTGTTCCAGTTTTTTTTAGTAGTTTTCTGTGTGGTACTTTGTCAAAGGCTTTTTGCAAGTCTAGGAATGCACAATCAGCCCATCCATTTCTTTCTTGCACTATGTCTATTAGTCTTGAGTAAAAGCATATTAAGTTTGTGGAGCATGATCTTCCTTGTCTGAATCCGAATTGTCTTGGGTTTAATATGTCATTGTCTTCCAGATGTTTTACCCATCTAATCTTGATTATTTTCTCACAAATTTTGGCTATGGTGCTTGTTAGTGATACTGGCCTATAGTTGGTGGGTTCTTCTTTGTTTCCTCCTTTGTATATTGGTACAATGTTAGCGTTTTTCCAGTCCTCGGGTATCTTTCCTTCTTTGAGTGAGCTGTTTATTAAGATGTGTATTTTGTCTGTTAGTTCTTTGCACTCCTTTAGAATCCAGTTTGCAATACCATCCGGGCCATGTGATTTTCTGACATCCAGCCTTGATAGATGTTCTGATATTTCCTTTAGTGATGCTGTAAACTCATTCATGAGGGGAGATTTCTTGTTTTTATCTATGTCACAATTTGGTATTTTCTCTCTGGTGAAAACAGATTTAAAGTGATTGTTCATGACTTCGGCCATCTCTAAATCTTCTGTGTATTCTATGTTTCCTTGGCATAGTTTCACCATTTCCTGTTTGTTTTTAAGTTTACCATTCACATACCGATAGAATAGTTTGGGTTGCTCTTTGCATTTGTCTATAATATCCTTCTCATGGTTCCTTTTTTCCTCTCTTCTCACATTAACATACTCATTTCTATAGTTAACATAAATTTGCCATTTGCTTTGTTTTTTGTCTTTTCTCCACTTTTTCCAAGCTTTGTCCCTTCTGTCTTTTGCCTCACTGCATCTTTTGTTGAACCAACATTTAATGTACTCTCTCTCTCGCTTTTGTCTTGGTACATGCCTGTTTACACCTTCATTGTAGTTTTCCATCAATATATTCCATTTCTCTTCCACTGTTGTTTCTTCCCTGTAAAATATTTCCCAGTTTGCATTCCGGAAGAATGTCTTTAGTTTTGTAAAGTCTGTTTTGTTGTACATCAGTCTTCCTTTCCTATGCTTTTCGTTCCTCTCTATGTCTATTTCTTCCTTTAGTACAGTTTCGATGAGTACATGGTCACTCTTTCCAATTGGTGCCTCATACTGGACTTTATGCACTATTTCAGGTTCTGTTGTAAATATTAGATCTAGTTTCGATGGCTCTTCATTATTTCTGTACCTTGTGTTTTCACGGACCCATTGGGTCATTGTGTACTCCATGGTCATATCTAGCAGTACATTGCCCCACGAGTCATCTCCTCCTTGCACTGTCATGCTGTCCCAACAAATTTCTTTGCAATTGAAGTCCCCCATAATTACCAGATTACCCTTACCCATTAGTATCTCATTTAGTGATTTTCTTGTATCATCTAGCATTTTTGTATGTTCGTTTTCTTTCCAAGCGCTTGTTTTTGGAGGCACATAAGTCACCACAAACTTTCTACTTTTCATATTCTTGCCTTCGACTTTTATCATGATCAATTCAACATTGCCTTTGCCCTCTGCAATTTTTGTCACCTTTAGGTCTTTCTTGGCCAAGAACATGATTCCCCCTCCCTGTTTCTTGTCCCTGTTTTTTATCCAGTAGTTGTATAAACCTTGTCCGATAACAGTGGATGGTATTTCACCTCTTAGTTTAGTCTCTACAATTCCCATTATGTCTGGTTTTGCTTCTAACAGATAATCATTGAGTTCGTTCAGTCCCGAAATTAGTCCGTCAATGTTGGTATAGGCCACTTTTAATTTTCTTCCTTCTCCCTGGTTTCTTCTTCCCTTGGTTTTTCGTTTTGATGCGCCATTGTCTTAATCTCAAGTCTATTACTCTCCACTGGAATTCTTTGCATTCTGTCTCCGATCTCTTCAAGTTTTTTTCCTTTGCTTCTTCTCTTAGTGCCCTTTCTTTTTCTAATTCCTCAGTACTCATTTCTCTTTTTATCCATATCTTATTGTACTTTTCACTCTTTGCCAAGTTACCTACTTTTTCAAATATGTCTTCTACTACCGTTTGTGACCTTAGTTTTATCTTTAGAGGTCGATTCCTATCCTTAGTATAGCGACCAATTCTGTAAGTCTCTTCTAGGTCTGTGCCTGAATCTCTGTCTCCCCCCTGAATTTCATTAAGGATTTCTACTGCTGTCTCTTTTTCTTCTTTTTCTCTCATGTACCTCGCCAATCCTTGTTTTTCTTTTAGTCCATAAACCACAATACATTTCTTCCTATCTACTGTATCCCTGACCCAATTTGCTTTTTCGTTAATCACTTGAATGATTGTGTCTTTTGCATTATCTTGCATTTGCTGCTTGACTATTTCTTTGAAAGCAATTTCTTTATTTTCAATATTTTCTTTCCACTTCTTAATTTCCTGGATACTGTCCCCACCTAAGTTTTCTTCGATCTTTTGTGTCAATTCTTGTAATTTGTTGTTCACTTCCTGCTTTAGATTTTCGCTATTGTTATTATCATGTGTGTGTGTGTGTGTGTGTGTGTGTGTGTGTGTGTGTGTGTGTGTGTGTGTGTGTGTGTGTGTGTGTGTGTGTGTGTGTTCCAAATGTCTATTACTCTGTGGGGAAAGCTGTTCTTTTTCACATCTCTTCTGTAACTGTCTTTCTTGATTTTCTTTCCGTGTCCTCTTGTATTTCTATCATCCCATTTTATTAGATCCTCTCTATCAATAGTTTCTATGCCTTTCATGATTCTATAAATAGTTATCAAATCTCCTCTCTCTCTTCTTTACTCTAATGTCTGTAGTTCAAGTTTTGCTAGTCTCTCTTCATATGATAGTTTTGAGAGTGTTGGCGCCAATTTTGTAATTGCTCTTTGTATTCTTTCAAGTTTTGTTATACATTTTCTGTACTTGGTGACCACATCGTTGCTGCATATTCCAATCTTGGTCTTATCAAAGTGATTAGTGTTTTCTTCACCATTTCTTCATCCAGGTATGTAAATGCCACTTTGATTGTTCTTATTAGATTATAAGTTTCTCCAAAAATCTTGTTTATATGTTTCTCAGGGGACATATTATTCATAATAATGACTCCCAGGTCCTTCTCATTTTCTGATTTTTTTTTTATTCCTTCTTCTCCCAATTTATATGATCCTGCTATTCTTTTTTTGCTTCTTCCAAATTCCATTATACTACACTTTTTAGTGTTGAACTCCATCTCCCACTTCCTACTCCATTCCCATGCTTTATTGAGATCACTCTGTAGTGACTTACAATCTTCTTCAGTGTTCACTTTTTTCAACAGTTTTGCATCACCTGCAAAGAAGCTCATATAACTTTCAATTTCTTCATCCGTATCATTAATATATATAGCAAACATTATTGGGGCCAGAACTGTTCCTTGTGGAACACCACTTATCACTTCATCCCAATTAGAGTGTTTGTCTCTTATCACCACTCTCATTTTTCTTTCTTGCAAAAAGTCTTCCATCCATTTCAGCAGTTTGCCCTGTATTCCTCCTGTAGTTTCTAATTTATTAAGCAACTTTTTATGTGGAACCTTGTCAAAAGCTTTTTTTTTAGGTCTAGAAATGCACAATCAACCCATCCATCTCTTTCTTATATTATATCTATTATCCTTGAATAGAAACATATTAAGTTTGTGACGTATGATCGTCCTTGTCTGAATCCAAATTGCCTTGGATTTAGTACTTTTTTTTCTAATTGCCTTACCCATCTACTTTTGATCATTCTTTCACACATTTTTGCTATCGTACTTGTTAGAGAGACTGGTCTATAGTTTGTAGGGTCCTCTTTATTTCCTCCTTTGTATATAGGTACTATATTTGCTCTTTTCCAATCTTTTGGAACTTTTCCTTCTTTCAATGAACTGTTTATTAGGCTATGTATTTTGTCTGCCAGTTCATTCCTGCATTCTCTTAAAATCCAGTTTGCTATTTCATCTGGTCCATGCGATTTTCTGACATCGAGATTACTCAAGCGTTTCATTATTTCATTCCTTGTTACTTCTATTTCTTTCATAGGGGGGACTTTCTCCTCCCATTCGATATCACTAGGTTGTATGTTCTCCTTTATAAACACTGATTTAAAATGCTTGTTCATAATTTCTGCCATTTCTATTTCCTCTGTGTATTCAACTCCTCCTTGTCGTAGTTTCTCTAAATCTTGTTTGTTTTTCACTTTGTTATTTACAAATCTGTAAAATAATTTTGGTTGTCTTTACATTTGTCTATGACATCTTTTTCGTATTTTCTTTTTTCTTCTCTAAACACTTGTACATACTCATTTTTATAACTAGTATATATTTTCCATTTTTCAGGTCTTTTGTCTTTTTCCATTTTGTCCAAGCTTTATAACTTTTGTCTTTTAACTCCCTACATATTTTGTTGTACCAGCACTTTACATATTCTTTTCCTTGCATTTGTCTTGGGACATACTTTTCCACTCCTTTATAAATTCTGGTCTTTCCCAGTCTTCTTTTTGAAATAATTCTCTTACTTTATCAAAATTTGTTTTTTCATACATCAATCTTCCTTTTCTATATTGTTCATTTCTTTTTATGTATTTTCCTCATTTAGTTCCATTTCAACCAATATGTGGTCACTTGTACTTATTGGCGTCTTATATTCAACCTTTTCCACTATTTCAGGTACTGATGTGATTATTAGGTCCAGTCTCGATGGTTCTTCTTCATTTCTATACCTAGTGTTCTCTTGAATCCATTGCGTCAATGTATGGTCAATAATCATATCAAGTAGTATATTTCCCCATGAGTCGTCTCCACCCTTTACTGTCATCTCTTCCCAGCAGACTTCTTTACAATTAAAGTCACCCAATATAAATATTCTTCCTCCATCTTCCATTATCTTATTTAATGTTATCCTTGTGTCTTCTAACATACTTTTATGTTCTCTCTCTTTCCACGAGGCTGTTTTAGGAGGCACATAATTTATTACAAACTTTCTGGTCTTCCTATCTTTGTCTTCCACTTCCATCATAATCATCTCTACTCTATTCTTTCCATATGTGACATTCCTCACATTGATATCCTTCTTAGTCAGGAACATAACTCCACCCCCTTGTTTTACCTCTCTGTTTCTAATCCAACAATTATATGCACCATCTCCTACACTGTTGGGTGGTAGTGGACTTTCCAATTTTGTCTCCACAATTCCTATTATGCCCGGTTCTTTTTCTTTCAGGTAATCATTCAGTTCGTTCAAGCCTGTTATTAAGCCATCTATATTTGTGCAAGACATTTTCAATTTTCTGCTACTTCCATCGTGTTTTCTGTTCCCCTTCCGTTTTTCTCTGCTATGTACCATTTTCTCACTTTCATATTCACTACTCTCCAATAGAATTTCTCTTTTTCTGTCTCTGTTCTTTTCTCGTTTTTTTTCCCTTAGCTTCTTGTCTTTTTGTTTTCTCATCCTCTCTTTCCTCTTTATTCATTTCTCTTTTTATCCATATCTGTTTAAATTGTTCACTGTTTGCTAGTTTCCCTGTTTTTGCTAAGATATTCTCTGCTGTTGTTTGTGACCTGAATTTGATCTTAATTGGTCTGGTCTTATCTGTATTGTATTTCCCTAGTCTATATATTTCTTCTATTTCTTTCCCTGTTTCTGTTCCATCTTCTTGAACTACTTCCAATATCTTATTTACTTTCTCCTTCTCCTTTATTCTTGTAGTCCAATTTGTATTATACTTCTCTTCCATCCCCAATATAATTATACATTTCTTTTTATCCGCTAAGTCTCTCACTATATTCTCTTCCTCCCTCATCACTTTAATAATTGTGTCTTTAGTTTGATCTTTCATCTGTTGTGCCACTATATCCTTAAATACAATTTTGTTATTCTCTTGGACTTTTTTCCAACCCTGTACTTCTTTTGCTATGGACTCTTTATTCTCTTTATTATTCCTCTTTAATTCTTCATTCTCATCTTTTACTTCTTTTAACTGTCTTTTTAATTCTTCTATTTCTTTAGTTAGGGTTTGGTTCTCCTTCTTTAACTCTTCCAATTTATCAACTCTCTGCGCTATCCGTGTAAGTTGACCGAACCTACTCTCCCAATGTTCGGTCATTTTCTCTAGTTTTTCTTCTAGACTTGCTAATCGGGGGAGGTTGGCACCCCCGCCCCCTCATTAAATCCATGGAAATTATTATTTTCACTTTCCATTGTGTTCTTATCTATATTTCTAACTTTAATGCTTTTACTGATATTTTCGATTCCCTCTGTGTCGTCAGCAGACCTCTTGTTTATATTTTTTCTGCTGTCAGGGGGAGCCCGTTCGTCTCCCTCATTTCCTTCCATTTCCCTCAGTAATCCCTCCCCTTCTCCCCTTTCATCACCTTTCTACTACACTACGAGCTTTCCCCTTCCCTACTAATACAAAAAGGTACTTCCTCGTAGTTGAAATCCACGAAAATTGCGTTTTTTCCGGAGTTCCAATCTTCGCCGTCAATCCGACGATTGTGTGTGTGTATTTACCTAGTTGTATTTTACGGGAAGGGGAGCTATGCTCGTGGGGTCCCGTCTTCATATCTCATTTTATCTAAACTATTTTTAAATTCATGTATTGTTTTTGCACACACCACTTTCTCATCTAACTTGTTCCAACTGTCTATTACTCTGTGAGGAAAGCTGTTCTTTTTCAAATCTCTTCTATAGCTGTCTTTTTTTATTTTCTTTCCGTGTCCTCTTGTATTTCTGTCATCCCATTTTATCAGCTTCTCTCTATCAGTAATTTCCATGCCTTTCATGATTCTGTAAATAGTTATCAAATCTCCTCTCTCTCTTCTTTTCTCTAGTGTCTGTAGTTCAAGTTTTTGTAGTCTCTCTTCATATGATAGTTTTGAGAGTGTAGGTGCCAGTTTTGTGATTGCTCTTTGTATTCTTTCAAGTTTTTTTTTATACATTTTTTTGTACTTGGTGACCATATCGTTGCTGCATATTCCAATCTTGGTCTTATCAGGGTGATTAGGATTTTCTTCACCATCTCTTCATCCAGGTATGTAAATGCAACTTTGATTGTTCTTATCAAATTATAAGTTTCTCCAAAAATCTTATTTATATGTTTCTCAGGTGACATATTATTCATAACAATGACTCCCAGGTCCTTCTCATTTTCTACTTTTTTTATTCCTTCCTCTCCCAAATTATACGATCCTGTTACTCTGCTTTTGCTTTTTCCAAATTCCATTATACTACACTTTTTTGTATTGAACTCCATCTCCCACTTCCTACTCCATTCCTGTACTTTATATAGATCTCTCTGTAGTGATTCACAATCTTCTTCTGTTTTCACTCTTTTTAGTAGTTTTGCATTATCTGCAAAGAAGCTCATATAGCTTTCAATTCCTTCATCCATATCATTAATATATATAGCAAACATTATTGGGGCCAGTACTGTTCCCTGCGGAACACCGCTTATTACTTCATCCCATTCTGAGTGCTGGTCTCTTATCACTACTCTCATTCTTCTTTCTTGCAAAAAGTCTTCCATCCAATTTAGTAGTTTTCCTTGTATTCCTCCTTCAGTTTCTAATTTCTTAAGCAACTTCTTATGTGGTACTTTGTCAAACGCTTTCTTTAGGTCTAGAAATGCACAGTCCGCCCATCCATCTCTTTCTTGTATTATATCTATTAGCCTTGAATAGAAACATATTAAATTGGTGACGCATGATCGTCCTTGTCTGAATCCATATTGCCTTGGGTTTAACACTTTATTTTTTTCCTAATATTTTACCCATCTACTTTTGATAATTCTTTCACAAATTTTTGCTATTGTACTTGTTAGAGAGACTGGTCTATAGTTTGTAGGTTCTTCTTTATTTCCTCCTTTATATATAGGTACTATATTTGCTTTTTTCCAATCTTCTGGAACTTTTCCTTCTTTCAAGGAACTGTTTAGTATGCTGTGTATTTTGTCTGCCAGTTCATTCCTGCATTCTTTCAGAATCCAGTTTGCTATATCATCTGGCCCATGCGATTTTCTGACATCAAGATTACCCAAGTGTGTCAATATTTCATTCTTTGTTACTTCTATTTCTTCCATAGGGGGGACTTTCTCTTTCCACTCAATCTCTTCAGGTTGTATATTTTCCCTTGTAAACACTGATTTAAAATGTTTGTTCATAATTTCTGCCATTTCCATTTCCTCAGTGAATTCAACTCCCCCTTGTCTTAATTTCTCCAAGTCTTGTTTGTTTTTCAGTTTATTGTTTACAAATCTGTAAAATAATTTTGGTTGATCTTTACACTTTTCTATAACATCTTTTTCATATTTTCTCTTTTCCTCTCTGCACTTTTGTACATATTCATTTCTATAACCGGTATATATTTTCCATTTTTCAGGTCTTCTGTCTTTTTTCCATCTGGTCCAGGCTTTGTCTCTTTTGTCTTTTAACTCCCTACAACTTTTGTTGTACCAGCATTTTACATATTCTTTTTCTTGTTTTTGTCTTGGGACATACTTTTCCACTCCTTTTTTGTAAATTTTTGTCAAAATATTCCATTTCTCTTCCACTGATGTTTCTTCTTTGTATATTTCTTCCCAGTTTTCTTGTTGGAAGAATTCTATTATTTTATCAAAGTTTGTTTTTTCATACATCATTCTTCCTTTTCTATATTGTTCATTTCTTTTCATATATTTTTCTTCATTAAGTTCCAGTTCAATCAATATGTGGTCACTTTTACCTATTGGTGTTTTATATTCAATCTTGTCCACTATTCTAGGTTCAGATGTAATTATTAAGTCTAGTCTCGATGGTTCTTCTTCATTTCTATACCTAGTGTTCTCCTGTATCCATTGTGTCATTGAATGGTCAGTAATCATCTCAAGTAGAGCATTTCCCCATGAGTCATCACCACTCTTTACTGTCATTTCTTCCCAGCAGATTTCTTTGCAATTAAAGTCGCCCATCATAACTATTCTTCCTCCGTCTTCCATTATTTTATTTAATGCTATCTTTGTGTCCTCTAACATACTTTTATGTTCACTCTCCTCCCATGAGGCTGTTTTCGGAGGCACATAATTGATCACAAAATTTCTGTTCTTCTTATCTCGGTCTTCCACTTCTATCATAATCATCTCTACTGTATTCTTTCCATATATGACACCTTTCACGTTTATATCCTTCTTAGTCAGGAACATAACTCCACCCCCTTGTTTTTTCTCTCTGTTTCTAATCCAATAATTGTATGCATCATGTCCTACACTGTTGGGTGGTAGTGGGCCTTTTAATTTTGTTTCTACAATTCCCATTATGTCCGGTTCTTTTTCCTTCAAATAATCATTCAGTTCATTCAATCCTGTTATTAATCCATCTATATTTGTGTAAGACGCTCTTAGTTTTCTGCCACTTCCATTGTGTTCTCTGTTTCCCTTATGTTTTTATTTTGTATGTCGAACTGCTTTATTTTCATGTTCACTACTCTCCAATAGAATCTCTCTTTCTCTGACTCCGTTCTTTCCTCGTTTTTTGCCTTTTCTGCCTCTCTTTCCTCCTTATTCATTTCTCTTTTTATCCATACCTTTTTATATTGATCACTTGTTGGTAGTCTCCCTGTTTTGGATAGAATTTTCTCTGCCGTTGTTTGTGACCTGAATTTAATCTTAATTGGTCTGGTCTTATCTGTACTATATTTTCCGAGTCTGAATTTTTCCTCAATTTCCTTCATAATTTCTGGTTCATCTTCCTGGACTAATTTTAATAAACTGCTTACTCTTTCATTTTCCTCATTGATTCTTGAGGTTCTATCTGGGTTATGTTTCTCTTCCATTCCTAATATAATTATACATTTCTTTTTGTCAGCTAATTCTCTTACTATATTCTCCTTCTGTCTCATCACTTTAATAACTGAGTCTTCATTATGTTCTTTCAATTGCTGTTTGACTATGTCAGTGAATGAAACCTTATTCCCTTCTTGGGTTGTTCTCCAATTTTTAGCTTCTTTAGCTATTGTCTCTCTGTTTTCATTACTATTCTTCTTCAATTTCTCATTCTCCTCCTTTACATTTCTTAATTGTCTTTTTAGGCCCTCTATTTCATCAGTTAAGTTTCTGTTTGCCTTCTCTAGTTCTTCCAACCTTTCAACTCTCTGGAAAATGGAGTCAACATTACCTAACCTACGTTCCAAGTCCTCGACCACCTTATCAACTCTCTTCTCTGTGTCCCCCCCACCCTCTTTAAATCCCTGGAACATATTCTCGTCACTTTCTACTGTATTGCTCCTCTCTATACTTCTAATCTTTACATTTTTATTAGCCATTTCGTCGTCACTGAGTTGGTCCGGTGGTCGTTTCATGTTGACCTTACGCTTGTCTGCTTGGGCCAAGTCCTCCACTTCCTCATTTCCTTCCATTTCCCCAGCAATCCCTTCCCTTCTCCTCTTTTCCTACTTTCCCACTGCCTCACGAGCAATTTCCCCCCACCCTGTAAATACAAAAAGGCACTTCTCTTTGCGTTGGGATCCACAATCGGCACTTTTCTTCGGAACGTTCTTCAAGCCGTCCGTTCGTTGAAAGTGTGTGTGTGTGTGTGTGTGTGTGTGTGTGTGTGTGTGTGTGTGTGTGTGTGTGTGTGTGTGTGTGTGTGTGTGTGTGTGTGTATGTGTTTGTGTATTACCTAGTTGTATTTACCTAGTTGTATTATACGGGAAGGGAGCTATGCTCGTGGTGACCCGTCTCTGTATCTCTCATCATCAAGTTTTTCTTTAAATCTTGTATAGTGTTTGCACACACTGTTTCGTTGCCTAATTTATTTCATGTATCCACGTATTCCACTGTTCCTTTTTAAATTTCTTCTGTAACTATCTTTTTTTTTTCTTTTTCTTTTCGTGTCCTCTCGTTTTACCGTTGTCCCATATTAACAAGACATCCCTATCTAAAACTCCCATTCCTTTCATTGTTCTGTAGTGTGTGTATTCACCTCGGATCTGCTGCAGTCTCTGTCGAGACAGCCAGACACCACCCTACGGCAGTGAGCTCAGAGCTCATTATTTGCCGATCTCTGGGTAGGTCTGAGACCACTCACACACCACACACCGGGACAGCAAGGTCACAACTCCTTGACTAACGTCCCGTACCTACTCACTGCTAGGTGAACAGGGGTTACACGTGAAAGGAGACAAACCCAACTTATCTCCGCCCGGCCGGGGAATCGAACCCCGGTTCTCTGGCTTGTGAGGCCAGAGAACCGGGGTTCGTGTGTGTGTGTGTGTGTGTGTGTGTGTGTGTGTGTGTGTGTGTGTGTGTGTGTGTTTACCTAGTTGTATTGACCTAGTTGTATTTTACGGGAATGGGAGCTTTCCTCGTGGTGTCCCGTCTCCATATCTTGTTTTATCTAGATTGTTCTTAAATTCGTGTATCGTTTTTGCACACACCACACCCTCATCTATCTTGTTCCAAACGTCTATTACCCTGTGGGGAAAGCTGTTCTTTTTCAGGTCTCTTTTATAACTGTCTTTCTGGATTTCCTTTCCGTGTCCTTTGGTATCTTTACTATCCCATTTTATTAGATCCTCTCTATCAATAGTTTCTATGCCTTCCATTATTCTGTACATAGTTATCACGTCTCCTCTCTTCTTTGCTCTAATGTCTGTACCTCAAATTTTGCTAGTCTCTCTTCATGATAGTTCTGAGAGTGTTGGTACCAATTTCTTAATTGCTCTTTGCATTCTTTCAAGTTTTGTTATACATTTTTTTGTACTTGGTGACCACGTCGTCGCTGCATACTACAATCTTGGTCTTATCAAAGTGACTAGTATTTTCTTCACCATTTCTTCGATCAGGTATGTAAATGCCACTTTAATTGTTATCAAATTATAAGTCTCTCCATCTTTTTTTATATGTTTCTCATTCATAATAATGACTCCCAGGTCCTTCTCATTTTCTACTTTTCTAATTTCTTCCTCTCCCAATTCATATCCCACTATTCTTTTTTTGCTTCTTCTAAATTCCATTATACCACACTTCTTAATATTGAATTCCATCTCCCACTTCCTACTCCATTCCCATACTTTATTGAGATCACTCTGTAGCGACTCACAATATTCTACAATGTTCACTTTTTCAACAATTTTGCATCGTCCGCAAATAAGCTCATATAACTTTCAATTCCTTTATGGGCATTAATATATATAACAAACATTATTGGGGCCAGAACTGTTCCTTGTGGAACTCCACTAATCACTTCATCCCAATTAGAGTGTTTGTCTCTTATCACCACTCTCGTTTTTTATTATTATTTTTTTTCATGCAAGAAGTCTTCCATCCACTTCAGCAATTTACCCTGTATTCCTCCTGCAGTTTATAATTTCTTTAGCAATCTCTTATGTGGCACCTTCTCAAAAGCTTTTTTCAGGTCTAGAAATGTACAATCAGCCCATCCAACTCTTTCTTGTATTACATGTATTAGCCTTGAATAGAAACACATTAAGTTTGTGGCGCATGATCTTCCTTGTCTAAATCATAATTGCCTTGGATTTAGTACATTGTTTTTTTTTCTTGCCCATCTAATTTTGATCATCCTTTCACAAATTTTAGCTATCGTAATTGTAAGAGAGATCAGTCTACAGTTAGTAGGGCTTCCTTGTTTCCCCCTTTATATATTGGTACTATATTTGCTCTTTTCTAAACTTTTGGAACTTTCCTTCTTTCAATGAACTGTTTATTAGACTGTATTTTGTCTGTTAGTTCATTCTTGCATTCTCTCAAAATCCAGTTTGTCATTCCATCTGGTCCATGCGATTTTCTGACATCGAGATTACTCAGGTGATTCATTATTTCATTCCTTGTTACTTCTATTTCTTTCATAGGGGGGACTTTCTCCTCCCACTCGATATCTCTAAGTTGTATGTTCTCCCTCGTAAACACCGATTTAAAACGCTTGTTCATAATTTCTGCCATTTCTATTTCCTCTGTGTATTCAACTCCTCCTTGCCGTAGTTTCTCTAATTCTTATTTATTTTCAGTTTGTTGTTTACAAATATGTAAAATGGTTTTGTTGGTCTTTACATTTTTCTATGACATCTTTTTCGTATTTTCTTTTTTCTTCTCTGCACACTTGTACATACTGATTTCTATAACTAGTATATATATATATATATATATATATATATTTTTTTTTTTTATCCAAGCTTTATCCCTTTTGTCTTTTAACTCCCTACATATTTTGTTGTACCATCACTTTACATATCCTTTTTCTTGTTTTTGTCTTGGATATTTTACTTTTCCACTCCTTTATTATTTTTTGTCAAAATATTCAATTTCTCTTCTACTATTGTTTCCTCCTTGTGTAACTTTTTCCAGTCTGCTTTTTGAAATAATTCTCTTATTTTATCGAAATTTGTTTTTCCATATATCAATCTTACCTTTCTATATTGCTCGTTTTTTTCCATGTATTTTTCCTCATTTAGTTCCAGTTCAACCAATAATTGTCACTACTTATTGGTGTCTTATATTCAATCTTGTCCACCATTTCGGGTTCTAATGTGATTATTAGGTCCAGTCTCGATGGTTCTTCCTCAATTCTATACCTAGTATTCTCTTGTATCCATTGCGTCATTGTATGTTCTATAATCATATCAAGTAGTACATTTCCCCATAGGTTGTCTCCACCCTTTACTGTCATCTCTTCTCAGCAGATTTCTTTACAATTAAAGTCACCCATTATAACTATTCTTCCTCCATCTTCCATTATCTTATTTAGAGTTATCCTTGTGTCTTCTAACATCTTTTTGTATTCTCTCTCTTCCCATGAAGCCGTTTTAGGCACATAACTTACTACAAACGTCCTCTTCCCATCCCAGTCCTCCTCTTCCATCATAATCATCTCAACTCTATTCTTTCCATATGTGACATTCCTCACATTTATATCCATCTTAGTCAGGAACATAACTCCACCCCCTTGTTACATCTCTGTTTCTAATCCAATAATTATATGCACCATGTCCTACACTGTTGGGTGGTAGTGGACCTTTCAATTTTGTCTCTACAATTCCCATTATGTCAGGTTCTTTTTCATTTCAGATATTCATTCAGTTCGTTCAAGCCTGTTATTAAGCCATCTATATTTGTGTAAGACACTTTTAATTTTCTGCTACTTCCATCGTGATTTCTGTTTCCCTTCAGTTTTTCTGTTATGAACCATTTCCTCACTTTCATATCCACTACTCTCCAATAGAATTCCTTTTTCTCTGACTGTTTTCTCGTTTTTTACCTTAGACTCTAGTCTTTTTGTTTTCTCATCCTCTCTTTCCTCTCTATTCATTTCTCCTTTTATCCACACCTGTTAATACTGATCACTTTTTGCTAGTTTTCCTGTTTTTGCTAAGATATTCTCTGCTGTCATTTGTGACCTGAATTTAACCTTAATTGGTCTGGTCTTATCTGTATTGTATTTACCTATTCTATATATTTCTTCAATTTCTTTCCCTGTTTCTTGTTTATCCTCTTGAACTACTAATATCTTGTTTACCTTTTTCTTCTCCTCTTTTCCTCTTGTAGTCCTATTTGGATTATGCTTCTCTTCCATCCCTAATGTAATAATACATTTCTTTTTGTCTACTAAGTCTCTTACTATATTTTCCTTCTTTCTCATCACTTTAATACCCGTGTCCTTAGTTTGTTCTTTCATCTGTTGTGTCACTATATCTCTAAATACATTTTTGTTGTTCTATTGGACTTTTTTCCAACCCTGTACAGTGAGTTCTCCTTATACGGTAATTATTTATCCGGTAAATTCATAGTTACGGTACTTGGTCATTACTACCCTCGATTCTATTTACTGTTAGAAAAAATTCACAGATACGGTATTCGCTCGTGTTTCGTTTACACCGTACCGTAGCCCCACCACGCCGTGCGTCCACCACAATCAGTCTCTTCCCGAGTTTCCCTTTGCACACAAGTTAAATCCTTATGTTTATATATATATATATATATATATATATATATATATATATATATATATATATATATATATATATATATCACGACGCACAGTGACGCATCCATAATGGACTCTTTATTATTATTCTTTAATTCCTCATTCTCATCTTTTACTTCCTTTAGCTGTCTTTTTAATTCTTCTGTTTCTTTACATAAGAGCATAAGAATGAAGGAGATTGCAAGAGACCATAAGGCCTACACTAGGCAGCTCCGTATCCATCACCACCTGTCATCCCCATCCATAAAGTTGTCTAATCGTTTCTTAAAACAACTGATAGTTTCAGCGCTTACTACATGGTTAACAAGTTTATTCCATTCGTCGACCACCCTATTAGTAAACCAATTCTTGCTTATTTCCTTTTTAAATCTAAATTTGTCCAGTTTAAATTCATTACTGCGAGTCCTGCCCTGTTGTTTTATTATGATGACCTTGTTTGCATCACCCTTGTTAAAGCCTTTGATCCACTTGAACACCTCTATTAGATCATCCCGCACTCTGCGTCTTTCCAGAGAGTGTAAGTTAAGGTGCCTGAGCCTCTCTTCGTAAGGTAAAATTTCTGAGTCCATGTATCATTTTGGTCATTCTTCTCTGTACTGATTCTATTGAATTGATGTCCATTCTTGTAATGGTGGCATAGAATATTCTTTGTGCGTTGTATATACGTATTTGTAATATTGTTTATTTATTATTGTTGTTAGATATGACATTGTTATGTGCATTGTGTATTGTACATTATATTATATACCTATGTATTCTTCACATCCGCCGGTGATCGTCGTTCGCTGATTTCCATAGTGACTTTCGTCTCCTTTGCCAGTGCATTATTCAGGCTTGTACATGATTATTTATTTATTTCACAGGCCATATTGTGTTTCCTGTTTATAATGAAATAATTGGATATTGGTTCTTTGTCTGGCAAGATGACCAATTTGGTTGGCGTTCACGGCGGCCATATTGTGACGTCATAATCATGATCCCTTTGCTTCAAGATCTAATATAGTTACCCCTGTGTGGTAACGGTTTTCCTTGTTTATAGTTATTAGAGAATTGTGGTAATTACGTGGCTTAATTGTGCATCATATATTTTGTATTAATAACGCTCTTGCTTTGTGTATTAGAGCGAATATTATTGCTTACGTTCTTTCAGTAATTTTGGTAATTTTGTAATTTTGGTAATTACGTGGTAATTTTGTAATTTTGGTAATTAAATGGCTTAATTGTGAATCATATATTTTGTATTAATAACGCTCTTGCTTTTTGTATTAAAGCGAATATTATTGCTTAAGTTCTTTCAGGTAATCCATTCTTCCAATTCGGAGAGTGTATTCATTGCGATCACCATTATTAACTGTATTTTCTTTGATTTTGATGTTATTACGTAGTGGAATGCAGTTATCTTACCCCCCTTCTAATATGTCTAAAACAAAGGTACCATCTTTTATCAATCTCCAAAAACCATCTGAAACAATGGCTCATACCTTAACTTTATTACACCAAGAACTCTCATTTTTTTTCCACGCTTTTGTATTCACCTTTGTATGTGTGTGGACTGTGTTATGTTTGCTTTTGTCTTGGCTGGTCATTTCTTTTTGTTTGCTCGGTGGGTCACCGAGTGGTGGTGGCCGAGCTATGTAATGGTGGCATAGAATATTCTTTGTGTGTTGTAATATTGTTTATTTATTGTTGTTGTGAGATATGACATTGTTATGTGCATTGTGTATTATACATTATATTATATACATTATTGTGAGAACCAGGTGTTCATTTTGAGCGTGTATGTTTTCCCACCAAGTGGGAGCTGGTCGCGTTGCGTAGCGTCAGTCTTGATCTTGCTTGCAAAGCGACCGGACGCTCGTTTTTGTAGTGCTTATAACAAATACAATATTTTCCATTATTGCATTGACTGTTTCATTGGCCACCCCGATACATTCTGTAGGACGGAGACCAAAATTGTACCGCATAGTCAGGGATGGGTCTAACTATCGCTAGATAGAGTTTAATAATTACCTCTGCACTTCTATTCGTTACTGTCCTAGCAATAAAACCTAATGCTCTGTTAGCTTTATTCCTGGCGCTAATGCGCTATTTCCTGGTTTTAAGGTCCGAACTCACTAGAACTCCCAAGTCTCGCACTCAGTTTTCTCTAAAAGCGTGTTATCTAAGCTGTACATATTTTCGGGGTTGTAGCCCTACGTTTAACACGCTACACTTAGAGATATTGAAGTTCATTTGCCATTTCATCGACCATATAACAATTTGTTAAGATCATCCTGCAGAATCTCTGCGTCGTCTCCTGACCTAATTAGGCGTCTTATTTTAGTGTCGTCCGCAAACTTACTAACATCACTATCTATCCAGTCGTCTATGACGTTTATGTACATAATGAACAACAAGGGACCCAAAATCGAGCCCTGGTGGACCCCACGCGTAACATTGCCCCACCTAGATGTTACTACATTTATGGTGACCCGCTGTTCTCTGTTACTAATCCAAGCTCTAATCCATTCACTTTTCCTCCTATACCATGGGCTTTGATTTTATTTAGTAGTTTCTGGTGTGGCACCTTGTCGAACGCTTTGTTCAAGTCAAGGTAAATAATATCGTAATTATCATTGTTATCTGACGCCTTATATACTTTAGTGTAAAAGGATAGAAGATTAGTCACACATGACTTACCCTTCGAGAAACCATGCTGTGAATCACGAATTAAACTGTCTTTCGATGTGTTCTCTGAGTCTATTTACTATTACTGATTCAAACATTTTTCCTATAACTGATGTCAAACTGATTGGACTGTAGTTGCATATAGATGATTTACTCCCTTCTTAAAAGCAGGAACAACGTTTGCTTGCCTCCAAGCAGTAGGCACAAAACCAGTGTCTACTGATTTATTAAATATTTTAGTTGACTGGCCACAGCTTTAAAATTTACACTCCTTTAGTATTCTCGGACAAAAATTTCGTCTGGACCAGGGGATTTTGTAGCTTTAAGTCTTTCAATCTGATTGACTACTACTTTACTAATGTAATAATGTTGATATTAGACTACTTTCTTCATCACCTCTGAAAATCGGATCGCAGTTGGGTACTTTATCTAACCTCTCATTAGTAAACACCGATAGAAAATAATTATTAAATTCCTCACTCATTTTTACCCTCCAATTCTATCATGACATTTTCATCGTTTTTAATTGGTCCTATTCTCTCTTTAGTTTTTGTTCTACAGAAATGAAACCCTTTGGGTTGGATCATGCTTGACTAGCAACCTTAATTTTATTATTACGTTTCGTTGTACGCGTATTCCTTTTAACCAGCTTTGCCATTTCGTTATATCTTGATCTAAGGTGTGTTTCCCTTTTTTTCACGTAAAGTCCTCTTTTCATTCCGATCTCATGTTTCTATCTGTCCGTCATCCATCTGGGAGTATTACTATTTTTCCGTATTGACTTCAGGGGGATCAATGTATTTTGTGCATTAATAATCAAATCATACATTGCTATACATTTCATCCAAATCGCTGACCTGTCTGTTGAACCCTCGCCCCCAAATGACCTGACCCAAGGTATGCATATTACCCTCCGTGACCCGACCCCTGGCCATGACCTGACCCCCGGTCACGCACCGAGACTCAACAATGTCCGAAACGTCCGCATGACATTCCATATTCAATTTCAAATAAGGTTTTATATTGTCAAAGTTTGCTCTCCCGAAGTCTGGTACTTGGGCGTTATTCGTACTTTTTAATTCTTCAATATTCAATTTCAAATAGGTTTTATATTGTCAAAGTTTGCTCTCCTGAAGTCTGGTACTTGGACGTTATTCGTACTTTTTAATTCTTCCCAAATAATATTAAATCTTATTTCTTGATAGCTAGAGCCTAGACTATCTCCCACTTCTACGTTACTCATTAGGTGCTCATTATTAGTTAAAACTAAGTCCAGAGTACTTTCTCCCCTCGTAGGATCGGTAATCACTTGTTTTAGGAAATTATCCTGCACATCTAGGAATTTCTTTGTTTCCTGATATGCTATTAAAGTTTCCCAGTCAATGTAATTATAATTAAAATCTCCCATGATCACAATGTTTTTGTACTGGGACGCTCTGTGAATTTCATGAATCAGGGGATCAGTCTGCTCAATGCTAAGGTTAGGTCTATACAAGACAATAACAACTTTCTTATTTTTGCCTATAATCTCCACCCAAATGGATTCCGTACAGTCCTCCTCCTTAATTGTTGATAATACATTTTATTGTATTTTAACGAAAAGTGCTACACCTCCCCCACTCCTGCCAACCCTATCCTTGTGAAGAAACTTATATACTTCGATTTCGATTTCCGGAAGTAAATGTTTATCAGCCACGTTGATCCAGGACTCGGTAATAGCTATAATATCGAAATTCTCTACGCATGCTTTACCTCGCAGCAAATCAATTTTGTTAATTATGCTTCTGCTATTTGAAAACTTTTAGTTTATCTTCCCTCCACCTGCTTTGGTGATTCTTTCACAGTCCCTCTCTAAGTTGTTTCTATTGCCTAAACTATATTCCGATAGGCTACTTCCCCTACTCCCACGTAATTCATAAAAAAAAAAAAAAAAAAAAAAAAAATGTAGGATGCCTACTTCTCGCTCAAGGGATTCAGCAAGGAGCCGAAATCCTCTGGGCGACAAGTGCACCCCGTCCTTTGTATATAGATGATTCCTACCGTAAAAGCGGTCCCAGTTGTCGACAAATGTCCACATGCCCCCAACTCTACGCCTCGGAAGGATTCCACATACAACAGGAACACCTCCCCTATTTCTAATCGTCTAGCGCATCCCGGAACTATGCAAACAATTCCTCACTCCCTAACTTACCTATATCATTGCCCCCGGCACTTAAGCAAACTACAGGGTCCTTACCTTCACTACTAAACACTCTTCAATCCTATCTCTAACACCTATCCCCGTGCCGGAGATAGGTTTTGGTTCTCCTTCTTTAGTTCATCCAATTTATAAACTCTTTGCGTAATCCGTTTAAGTTGGCTGAACCTAACCTCCCAGGGTTCGATCATTTTTTCTAGTTTTTCCTCTAGACTTGCTAATCGGGGGAGGTTGGCGTCCCCCCCCCTTATTAAATCCATGGAAATTATTATCTCCACTTGCCATTGTATTGTTTTTATCTATATTTCTAATTTTTGTGCGTTTACTGATATTTTTTACTTAGCCTGGGTCATCTGCAGCCCTCTTGTTGACATTTCTTCTGACGTCCTGGGAAGCCCGTTCGTCTCCTTCCATTTTCCTCAGTAATCCCTTCTTTTCTTCACCTTCCCACTACACCACCTTTCCCCTTCCCTACTAATACAACAAAGGTACTCCCTTGTCGTTGAGATCGACGAAATTTGAAGTTTTCCTGGAGTCCCACACTTCGCTGTCACTTCGACCGGTGTGTGTGTGTGTATATATATATAATCATATATGTTGTGACAGTACCCCCATGTATCTATAAGGAAACTACCTGTCTGCCATCAAGGGTGTGGTAGTTAACAGAGTACTGTATTAACCTAGTATTTACGAGTTGTATTATACCTATTTTTACTTTTTCCAAACTCCATTATACTACACTTCTTGATATTGAAGTTTACTTCCCACTTTTGAGTCCATTTCCAGATTTTGTCTAGGTCTAACTGTAATGATTCACAATCCTCCTCTGTTCTTACTTTCTTTAGTATTTTTGTGTCATTTGCAAAGAAACTCATATAACACTCTACTCCTTTATCTATGTCATTTATATATATGGCAAACATGATTGGAGCCAATACTGAACCTTGTGAGACACTACTTATCATTTCTTCCCAATTCGAATATTTGTCTCTAATTACTACCCTCATTTTTCTCCCAGTCAGGAAGTCTTCCATCCATTCCAATAATTTTCCTTTGATGCCACCTATTGACTCTATTTTTCTTATTAGTTTTTTGTGTAGTACTTTATCAAATACTTTTTGTGTAGGTCTAGAAAGGCACAGTCCACCCATCCATCCCTTTCTTGTATTATTTCTATTAGTCTCGAATAAAAGCAGATCAGGTTTGTTGTATGTCATCTTCTTTGTCTAAATCCAAATTGATTTGGATTCAGTATATTTTTTCTTCCAGATGTTTAACCCATCTACTTTTGATAACTTTTTCACATATTTTTACTATTGTACTTGTAGGGAAGACCATTCTCTAGTTGGTTGGATTTTCCTTCTCTCCTTTATATATTGGTTCAATATTTGCATTTTTCCAGTCCTGTGGAACCTTTCCTTCTTTGAGTGAGCATTCAATTATATTGTATATTTTGTCCGTCAACTCCTCTATGCATTCTTTCAGTATCCAATTTTGACTGTGATTTTCTAACATCAAGTTTTTTTATTTGGTCTCTGATTTCCTTCTGTGTTAAAGTTATTTCCTTTATTGGGGGGATCTCTCTCTGTCTATTCACTCACAGTTCTGTGAGGATTCAAATGTGAATACGGATTTGAAATGATTGTTCATAATTTCAGCCATTTCTACTTCTTTATATTCATAATTTCCCTGGCACAGTTTTTCCATTTGTTTTTTCATTTACCATTTACATACCAGTTTAGGTTGTTCCTTGCATTTTTCTATTATATCTCTTTCATATTTTCTCTTTTCATCTCTGCATATTTTTACATAATCATTTCTTAGTTTGATATATGTTTGCCATTTTTTTTCTCTCCATCTTTTCCAAGCTTTGTTTCTTTTATCCTTAGCCTCACTACATTTTTTGTTGTACCAGCTTTTTATGTATACTTTCTTGCTTCTGTTGTGGTACATATTTATTCACTCCCTTATTATAAATTTCTTTTAGTATATTCCATTTCTCTTCAATCTTTGTTTCTTCATTTAGGAAGTTATACCAGTTTGCATTTCTGGAAGGGAGCTATGCTCATAGCGACCCATCTTTGTATCCTTCAGCATCAAGCTTATTCTTGAATTCTTGAATAGTATTTGCACACACTGTTGTCTTATCTAATTTATTCCTGATATCCACCACTCTGTGTGGGAAGCTATTCTTTTTCAGATCTCTTCTATAATTATCCTTTTTGAGTTTCTTTTCATGTCCTCTTGTTTCTTTTTGAGTTTCTTTTCATGTCCTCTTGTTTTTCTCATGTCCCACTTTAATAAATCGTCTCTATCTAGGAGTTCCGTTCCTTTCATATTTCAGTAGATCTCCTCTTTCTCTTCTTTGTTCCAGATTTGGTAGCTCCAAATTGGACAATTTTTGTTTGTATGTCAATTTGGAGAGTGTTGGTGCCATCTTTGTCATTGCTCTTTGTATTCTTTCTAATTTCTTTATAGTCTTTTTAGTACTGGGTGTCCATAGTATTGCAGCATACTCCAATTTTGATCTTATCAGTGCAACTAACATTTTCTTGACCATTTCCTTATCCAAATACTTACAAGCCACTTTCATCAACCAAGAATCATTAAAACTACACCCAAAGACCTTTATTACGCACAGATACTCTCTTCTCTTCCTCCACAACCACCAAATACCAGCCTCCAGAAACATATTCATAATCATATCACTCACCGCTCCATTAACACACTGAAAGACAACACACTGCTGCATGCCAGACCCCCTGATATCCACCCTTCTGAATCCTCTCTCCCACGAAAAGACAGAGTCCACTTGGCCAGACTGCGATGCGGTCACCACCCAGCACTTCTAAGCTACCAGAAGAGGCTGGACGACCGTGTTGTGAACAGCTGCCCAGGATGTAACACTTCACCCCATACCATACAACATATAATGGAAGACTGCATTATACACAATCATGCACGCAAACAACACAACATACACTCTATAAAGGATTTGTGGGGAAACCCAGTTTCGGCTGTGGCCTTCCTTGGGGAGACGGGACTGCTCGGACAGACAGTCTAGGGAACGACAACAACAACAACAACAACAACCTTAGTAAGTTGAAGGATTCTCAGACTATTTTAATGATATGTTTGTCTGGTGACATATGTTTGCTGATAGTTACTCCTAGGTCCCTTTTCGAGCTCACATTTTTGACTTCTTCACCAATTTTATAATTCCTCGACATTCTATTTTTACTTTTTCCAAACTCCATTATACTACATTTCTTTATGTTAAGTTTATTTCCCACTTTTGACTCTATTTCCTGATTTTATCTAGGGCCATCTGTAGTGATTCAATCTTCCTCTGTACTTTCTTTGGTATTTTTACATCTGCAAAGAAGTTCATATAACTTTCCAAACCTTCATCCATGTCATTTATATATATGGCAAACATGATTGGAGCCAATACCGAACCTTGTGGGGGCACCACTTACCATTTCTTCCCAGGTCAAGTATTTGCCTCTGATTACTACCCTCATTTTTCTCACAGTCAAGAAGTCTGCCATCCATTCCAATAATTTTCCTTTAATACCACCTATTGATTCCATTTTTCTTATTAGTTTTTTGTGTGGTACTTTATAAAATGCTTTTTGTTGATCTAGAAAAGCACAATCGGCCCATCCATCTCTTTCTTGTATTATTTCTATTAGTCTCAAGTAGAAGCAAATCAAGTTTGTGGTATATGATCTTCCTTTAAATCTAAATTGTTTTGGATTTAGTATATTCTTTTCTTCCAGATGTTTAACCCATCTACTTTTGATAACTTTTTCACATATTTTTGCTATTGTGCTTGTAAGGGAGACCAGTCTATAGCTAGTTGGATTTTCCTTGTCCCCTCCTTTATATATTGGTACAATATTTGCATTTTTCCAGTCCTGTGGTACCTTTTCTTTTTTTGAGTATTTAATTATCTTGTATATTTTGTTCATCAACTCATCTATGCATTCTTTTAATATCCAGTTTGCAATTCCATCCAAACCATGTGATTTTCTGAAATAAAGATTTTTTATTTGGTCTCTAATTTCCTTCTGTCACAATTATTTCTTTCATTGGGGGTATCTTTCTCTTTGTATTTCCTCACTTTTTTGTTAACTTTCAATTGTGAATACTGATTTGAAATGTTTGTATGCATGTTGGCTGATCTTTGTCTTATCTTTTGGTATAGGTGACGATGCAGAGCTTTTCTTTTCTATTGACATAGCTTTTATAATCATTAAGATACTCAAGACTATTCACCATTCATGGGTGTCTGCTCTCAGATAGAACACATGCTATTTATGTGAATGACATGGATGAAGATGTGGAATGTTACATGAGCTTCTTTGCAGATGATGCTAAATTGTTGAGGAAAGTGAAAACCAAAACAGATTGTGAATCACTACAGAGACCTAAACAAGGTTTGGAAATGGAGTCAGAAGTGGGAAGTGGACTTCAACATTAAGAAATGTAGCATAGTGGAGTTCAGAAAAAAAAAAAAAAAAATCTGGTATAGGTGATGATGCAGAGCTTTTAATTTCTATTGACATAGCTTTTATAGTCATTAAGATACTCAAAACTATTCACCATTTATGGATGTCTGCTCTCAGAACATGCTATTTATGTGAATGACATGGATGAAGATGTGGAATGTTACATGAGCTTCTTTGCAGATGATGCTAAATTGTTGAGGAAAGTGAAAACCAAAACAGATTGTGAATCACTACAAAGACCTAAACAAGGTTTGGAAATGGAGTCAGAAGTGGGAAGTGTACTTCAACATTAAGAAATGTAGCATAATGGAGTTCAAAAAAGACTGGCTAAATTGAAATTATTGACTTTGGAACAAAGAAGAGAGGCAACCTACTGACCATCTACAGAATCATGAAAGGCATGGAAGTCCTTGATAGAGAGGACTGACTAACTTGGGACAAGATAAACACAAGGGGACATGAAAAAAAGGATGGTTATAGAAGAGATCTGGGAGAAAAAAAAAAAAAAAGTTTTCCACATAAGAGTGATGGACATTAGGAACAAACTGGAGAAAACAAGTGTGTGCAAAAACCATACATGAATTTAAGAGCAAACTACACCCCTTCCCATAAGATACAACTAGGTAAATACAGAAATATACACACAATCTATTCCCTGGGAAGTGAACCCATCACAAAAGCAAAAGTGGGGAAAGATTTGGAAGTGTTGAAAAAAAAAAAAAAAAAAAAAAAAAGACAACCTATCAACTGAGACATATCAGCAAGATTGTGGGAGAGGCATACAGCCTACTGCAGAATATCAAAGTGGCATTTCACTACATGGATGAGGAGAGGATGAAAAAACTCAATGAAACCCTGATCTGTCGAAGACAATATGCATCAGTGGTATGGTCCCTACACAGAGTGATGGATATAAGCAAGATCAAGAGAATACAAAGGGCAGCAACTAAATTGGTCCCTAGCCTGGCAGAATAATCATACGAGAAAAAACTAATTGCACTGGGTCTGCCAACTTTGAAAGATTGAAGAGAAAGAGGTGATATGATTACAGTATTCAGGTCATTAAAAGGGATAGATTCCACTGACAGAAGAGATCTGATTAAAGATGGGAGAGCTTTAAGAGGTCATGAGAACAAATCAAGAAAGACCACATGTCTAAAGGATGTGACAAAATAGTTTTCCATATAGATGCATAAATACCTGGAAAAGCTTAGGAAGTGGTATAGCCCAAGTTTAAACATTACATGACTTCAAATCTAAATATGATAATTGGAGAACAAGGATATAGATTAAGTTGGAACCATACATGAACTTGAGGCTAGGTAGAACAAATGATTAGAGAATAGGAGATTGGACCCAACAAGCATTCCTCCTTTTCCTGTATACTACAATTAAGTAGATTTAGCCATGGCAACATGACACATCCCTGACACAGTCCCACCTTTACCTCAAACCACTTACTGTCTCCATTTCCTATTCCAACACAGGC
Organism: Oratosquilla oratoria; assembly: GCF_046742065.1. NCBI lineage: Eukaryota > Metazoa > Arthropoda > Malacostraca > Stomatopoda > Squillidae > Oratosquilla > Oratosquilla oratoria. The sequence goes on from NC_134798.1 coordinate 20,679,914, forward strand.
TCTACTACTCTCATAAAAATTCTTGACGGTTCTTAACAGCTTTCCCCCAATCCCATACATCTGCAAATCCTCCCATAATGCCTTCCTATCTACCCTATCACAAGCCTTTTCCAAATCCACAAAGGCCCCCAGAAAACAGCCTTACCTTTTCCTTGAGCTTTCTCACACATCTGCCTTACCACAAAAATCTGATCCATGCAACCCCTACCTTTCCTAAACCCACACTGTTCCTCACCAATTATTCCCTCTGTACCTTTCCTAATCCTCTCAAAATCCTCCCATAAGCTTTCCCAACTATATTTAAATTGATCCCTCTCAAACTACTACAATCACAATTGTCCCCTTTTCCTTTGTAAAATGGTACTATACTTGTATAGGCACTCCCCCAGTCCTCAGGCACTCTACCCTCCCTTTGACATGCATTAAACAACCTCACTTGCCAGTCCACTATTACTATACCTCCTTTCTTCAGACACTTCACATGACACCCATCTAACCCAGATGCCTTACTTGTTCTCATTTCCAGAGCTACTTGCACCTCATCTTTTCTTAGTTCTCCTCCATTTTCCTCTCACATCATCATCATTTTCTTAGCCCCTCCCACTGCTACCACCAATCCCCTGCCTATCCTCCTCCACATTCAACAGCTCTCTAAAACACTCCACCTTTCTTCCCCTTACTGCCTCCTCTTCCATTAAGATCTACCCATCTGTCCCTTTTACCTTTTTTTCTTTACTTGACTCACCTCCCCTTCCTATTTTGATTTCTTTCCAAAACATATTTTCATGGCTTTCAAAATGTTCTCATACTCCTCCCCCATTTTGCATCTGTTCTCCTTTTTGCCTCTTTTATCTTTTGTTTTGCTTCTCTTTTTTCTTTATACCTCTCATATTTTTCTCTCATCCTAATTTTGCAACTAGTCCCTGAATACTTGCTTCTTCTCTTCTACTACCTTCTTCACTTCATCCCAACACTCACTACCTTTCCATCTATTCCCTCCCATCCTACTTGTTCCACATACCATATTTGCACACCTTGCCACTTCCTCCTTGAAACACTCCCATTCCTATTCCGCACCTACTTCCACTCTATCCTTCACCACCTCCCACACTTCTTTCAGCTTCTCATGCTCCTGCTCCTTTTCCTTCTCATTTAAATATTTTGCTCTAAGCACCTCTCTACTTTCCACCCTTTTCCTCTTTCTCCACCTATCCTCCACTCTCAACTTACCTTCCACCAAAAAATTATCTGATATTCCCTCACTCTCTCCGCTAAGAACATGGACATCCAAAATTCTTCCTACTTTTCCTAGATACCACTACATAATCCATTAATGCCTTATCAACCACCCTTCCATCCACCACCCTCTACCATGTGTACTTATGCTTGATTTTCTTCCCATGATTGGGGTGGTGCATGAGGTAAAGGTGAGGGTCATGGGTAGGGACTGGAGAGGGTTAAAGAGAATGGAGAAAAGTGGGAGGTGAGCCAGTTGTTGTTTGCTGACAACACTGCATTTGAGGCAGGATCAGAGGAAGGATTAAGGAAGTTAGTGACAGAGTTTGGAAAGTTATGCAATAGAAATTTTAAAGAAAATGTTAGTAAAAGTAAGGTGATGAGATGTACAAGGGTAGAGGGTGGCTGTGAGTTGGAAGTTAGTCTAAAAAGAGAGGCTGGAGGAAGTGGATAGCTTTACGTGTTTGGGGTCACATGTGGCAGGAAAGGGAGTACAGATGGAGGTAAATTGTAGATTGAGAGAAACAAGTAAATGCCTTGGGGGGTTAAAAAGTGTTATAAGAAATAGGCAACTGGGAATGGATGCAAAGAGGAGATTGTATGAAGGGGTGATTGTACCAACAGCATTATATGGACCAGAGACTTGGAATTTAAGAAAGGCAGAGAGACAAAGTTTAAATGTGTCTGAGATGAAACATCTGAGAAGTATGGTAGGGGTTACTAGGTTGGATAGGGTGAGAAACTAGGAGGTGAGGAGAGCGGGAGTGGAAAAGTAGATGGCAGATAGGGCTGACAAAAGATTATTGGTACAGTTTGGACACATGGAAAGAATGAGTGATGAAAGACTAGTAAAAGAGGTGTGGAAGGCAGAGGTGAACTTTAGGGGACAACTGAGGATGAGATGGATGGATAGGGTGAAGGGGGCACTGAGCAAGAGGAGAGAATCTGTTGAGCAACAAAGGGAGAAGGCAGGATATAGGGATGAGTGAATAATTACTGTGTATGGATGATACTGTTATGCAAGGGAGAGAGGGGATGGAAAGGGTGGGTCACCAATTAAGTGAAGCAGCCTGTTACAGATGTACTGTGTCTTGCTGCATTGTGTTTGACCCTGGGCAGTTGGCAGATGCAGGGATGACCCATCATCCATGAGGAGCTGAGATGGGAGGGGTGGTGTTGGGAGTGAAATGAGTAGCAATAGGTACATGCTTCTGACTTGGCTACCTCCCTTATATGGGGGAAAAAGCTCTCAGTACACAGGTAAATTAGGTATATACACAGAGTATGACTCATAGAATACAAAGGGCAGCAACCAACATGATCCCCAGTCTGGCAGATAAACCATACGAGGGCAGGCTAAAAACACTGGGTCTGCTAAATTTGAAAGATTAAAGACAGAGAAATTTATAATGAAGGAGTGGATAAATATGTACCAAGACAGAAAAAGGAACAGGTGTATATCAAGTGCTGGTTTAACAGAATGTGCAGTGAGGCGAAAGATGGAAGAGATAAGCAAAGATGGAAAAAAGATAAAAAAAATAAAAAATAAAAAAACTGGAAAGTGGCAAATATATGTCAAAGGAATGAATATGTAAAAGTGCACAGAGAGGAAAAAAGAAACTATGAAAAAGACATAATAGAAAAATGTAAAGACCAACCTAAGCTATTCTATAGGTATGTGAATGGTAAACTTAAAAACAAACCAGAAATGGTGAAAATATATCATAGAAATATAGAATGCACAGAAAATTTAGAAATGGCTGAAGTCATGAACAATCACTTCAAGTCAGTTTTCATTAGAGAAAATGTACAACATTGGGATGAAGGACGTGAAGTGGGATCCACCCCCTGTGAGGGAAATAATAACACAAAAAGAAATTATAAACCAATTAAACAAACCTTGATGTCAGGAAATCACATGGCCTAGACAGAACTGTAAATTGGATACTAAAAGAATGTAAAAAATATCTAATTGACAAATTATGTAAGTTGTTCACTCAAAGAAGGAAAAATACCAAAGGGCTGGAAAAATGCCAATACTGTACCAATATATAAAGGAGTAAACAAGACCCAACAAATTACAGACCAGTTTCCCTTACTAGCACTGTGGCCAAAATTTGTGAGAAAGTTATTAAGAACAGATGGATAAAACATTTGGAAGAAAACAATACACTAAACCCAAGACAATTTGGATTTAAACAGGGAATATCATGTGCCACAAATTTGATCTGTTTGTACTCAAGACTGATATAATACAAGAAAGGGATGGATAGGCTGATTCTGCTTTCCTAGACTTACAAAAAGCCTTTGACAAAGTACCACATAAAAAATTATCAAGAAAACTGGAAACCATTGAAGGGATACAAGGTAAACTACTGAAATGGATGGAGGATTTCTTGCATGGAAGGAAAATGAGGGTAATGCTCAGAGAAAAGAGTTCAACTTGGGATGAGGTGATTAGTGGAGTTCCACAGGGATCAGTATTGGCATCAATAATGTTTGCTATTTATGTGAATGACATGGATGAAGATGTGAAATGTTATATGAGCTTCTTTGCAGGTGATGCAAAACTGCTAAGGAAAGTGAATACTGAAATAAATTATGAATCACTGCAGAGAGATCTGAACAAGGTTTGGAAATGGAGTCAGAAGTAGAAAGTGGACTTCAACTTTAAGAAATGTAGCATAATGGAATTTGGAAAAAGTAAAAAAAAAAAAAAAAAAAGAATATCAGGACAATATAAAATTGGTACAAAGGAAATAAAGTGGGATCTGAAAAAGACCTGGGAGTAATCATCACAAATGATATGTCCCCTAATAAATAAACAAAATTGTCAGAGAATCCTACAACTTGTTAAGATCAATAAAGGTGGCTTTTACCTACTTGGACAAAGAAATGGTGAAGAAAATACTAGTCACACTGATAAGAACTAGACAGGAATATGCTTCAACACTATGGTCATTCTCCAAAAAGAATATAAAGAAAATTGAAAGAATCCAGAGAGCAACTACGAAGATGGCCCCAACAGCTTCAAAATTGTCATATGAGGCAAGATTGCCAAAACTGAAATGAACAACTCTGGAACAAAGAGAAAGAGGGGACTTTTGCTAACCATCTATAGAATTATGAAAGGTGTGGAAGTCCTTGAGAAGACTTACTAAATTAGGTTAAGAGAAACACAAGGGGACATAAAACTCAAAAAGGACAGTTATAGAAGAGACCTAAAAAAAAAAAAAAAAAGTGTTGGATGTATGGAACAAACTGGACAAAACAATAGTGTATGCAAAAACTATACACGAATTTAAGAGCAAACTAGACCCTGTGAGATACAAAGACGAGACACCATGAGCGTAGCCTTCCTGTAAGATACAACTAGGTAAATACAACTAAAGGGGATAGATTACACTGACAGAAGAGATTAAGGATAAGAGGGTTTTAAGAGGTTATGAAAACAAATCAAGAAAGTCTACATGTGTAAAGGACGTGAAGAAATGCGGTTTTCCATATACATACATAAATAATTGGAATAGCTTAGCTGGTATAGCCCAATTTGGAACAACATATGAATTCAAATCTACATATGATAACTGGAAATCAAGGATATACACTAAGTTGGAACTGTATATGAATTTGAGGCTAGATATAATGAATTGGAGTAGGAGACAGGACCCAAGAAGTGTTGCTCCTTTTCTGCATACTACAAGGGTAGTTTTGATATTGCCTCTCTTTTTCTTTTCTTTTCTTCTGCCCACCTTATAACTAAATGCATTTTTGCCAGCAATGAGCAAGGGCCTGTGCATGACCATCCAGAGCACTGTTTGTTACTCGCATCTCTTTCGCCAGTCTGGAATAGACAAACCCATCTCCTAACCATGCTGACATTAACTGCCTTGGCTCGATACACATTCACCAAGCACCAGTGAATGTTGATTAGTTCCACTTCTGCATGGACATCACAACACATCTCTGCATCTGACACACATCCATGATAAGAGTGACTTTATTAGACTGTCTCACAGTCAATATCTGTAACAGAGAGATGCAAATTTCAGGTTGTGAGCACAAAGGTTCAGTCACCATAATGATAATCTCCTTGGATCCCTTAATGCAGAAAAAAAGAGGCACTATCTTTTTAACTACCCTTGTACAGTAAATATACTAACAATATGTGAATTAAAAAAATATATTAAAAATTGGAAATCAAGGATACAGACTTTAGTTGAAGTGTACAATTTGAGGTTAGGTATGATCAACTGGAGAGTAGGAGACAAGACCAAACAAATGTTGCTCCTTTCCTGTATACTACAATTAGGTAAATATACTCACAAACACACACACAAAAAGTGATGCAAGACCAATGAAGATCAAATTCAAATCTCAAAATACAGTATCTAAAATAATGAACACAGAAGGGAAATAAGTGTAGAGAAATTCATGAAAATATGGGTAAGAGGACACAAGAGAAGAGAGAAAATAAGAAAAATGGCACAATAAGCCAAGGAAAAAACAGGCAGAGGACTAAAAAAAAAAAATGAAAGAGTCCTATTGGAGAGTGAGAATGGTAGCCTATGTAAGTTAAAATTTAGAAAATGAAAAAAGGAGAAGAAACAAGGCTTATGTTGCAAGCACAAAAATAAATGGTTTAACATTAGTAAAATTATAGATAAACTATAAAAAACAAAAAAAAAACATCATTCGCTTAGTAACCAAGTTTAGTGAAAGTATCAATGCTTGGACTCAAATGTGGGAAGGAATATAAATGGAAAAGGATCAAAATGGAGGAGTGATGATAATAAAAAACTACACTGAAGTGAAAGAGGTGGAACTGGGAGAATGTACGGCCAAAATAATATTAAAATCAAAATTGAAGAGGGTAGAACAGCAGACAGCAGTGGCATACATTCCCCTACAATAAAACCAACTATTTAAGTAGAATACAAAGAATTAATAAACAATGCAACAGAACAATTAGAATGGTGCATAAAGAAAAGTAGAAACATTACTCTTATTGGTGACTTCAACGGTGGATTTTTTTTTTTGGGTGGGGGAAGAATGGGAGACAGACAGTAGTGAAGAATCATGGGGTAACACATAGCGATGAACAATATAATGACCCACTGGGTAAAAGAACCAACACAATAAATCTCAAGAATGGACCTGATATTAACAAAAGAAGCTAAGCTGATAGAATCGTTGAATTACTGATGCTCATTGAGTAAGAGTGATCATGTGGTTCTGGAATTTGTACTGCAAATGGGGAAGACATAATCAAGAAAGGAAATACACAGACAAGAAAAATATTTTTCAATGGCAGATTTTTATATAAAAATAAAATAAGAATAAAAATGCTGACTGGAGGGAGTCTTATAAAGTTATGGATATGGAGAAGAAACTGATTATCATCAAAAATATTTACAACATAGGAGTGGGGAAATACATACCAAATATGAAGAGGAAGAAGAATAAAAAATATATATATATGTGTGCAAGGATATGGAAAGGGCAACAGAGTGACTCAAATCCTCATCCTCTGCTGGGCTAGATGGCATGGCAACACCTCTACTAAAAGCCTGTAAGGAGGAACTCTTGCCATCCTGTATAAAATATGGAGACAATCTCTAGATGAAGGCATGGTCCCAGATATTATGAAGCAAGGACTAATTATGCCCATACACAAAGGGGGCAACAAAGGAGAGCCCAAAACCTATAGACCTATCACCTTAATCACTTCACTACAAGTCAAAGTCTTGCACACAGCATCAGCTGCCAAATGCACAATGCAACACACTACTCACATTATAAAATATAAAGTCACTGCTGCATTACTCATTCTCTTTTATTCTGAGTAATAATAAACACAGAAACCATGATCAAACTAGGTCACAGAATCCAGGGGTAACTTATGTACAACTACAAAAAATATATATAATCAAGACACCGATGCCGGCATCCTCGTGTACCCACTCATACCAGATGATTCCTATGTAGGCATAATTGTACCGAAGTGGTTAACATCACTCATCTAAAAATATTTAAAGCTGTAGTGTGAGAATGCCTAGTTGGCTTTTTTGAGAAGGACTCTTCCATGATGGACAACATGCTTTCTGGAAAGGATGATCCTACCTATCCCAACTGCTAGCCCACCAGGAATATATAATGGAAAAGCTGGAAAAGGGTAGTAGTGTAGATATTGTCTACCTAGAATTTGCTAAGGTCTTTAATAAAGTGGATCATGGTATCCTACTACATAATCTGAAGGGCTTGGGAGTAACACAGCTCCCACAATGACAGAAAACAATGAATAGCCATCGACAGGATAGCCTCAGAATCACCTTTAGTGAAAAGCAGCATCCCACAGGACTCCATGCTGTGTCCAGTCCTGTTCCAGGCACTTATCAATAATATTGAGAGTACAGTTCAATACTAAAACATCTTCATTCACAGATGACAGCACTCACCTAAGAAATAAGGGAGATTGGAGATACCAACATCCTTCAAAATGACCTTGAAAACATATACACCTGGACTGTTGTCAACATGAAATTAAATAAAACCAAATTTGAACTGATGAGGTATGGCACAAACCACACAAACAGTATCCAACCCTACACCACAGCTCACAGAGAGATCATGAATGGGAATGATGTTGACATTGTTGCCAGTGCCAGAAAATTATTGGGATGGATCTTTAGAACTTTCTCCTCAAGAAGCAAGGATTGCATGATCATAGTGTGGAAAACTGTGGTACTACTTAAACTTGAATACTGCTGCCAACTGTGGAACCCAGACAGTAAGAGGAGAAAGAGATACTTGAGTGTTCACCAACAAGACTGAAGGTGTGAAAGACATGAACTACTAGGACAAACTCGAAGTACCTCAAACTTTATTCACAGAATGGTACCAGACTATTTACACATGGAAAATGTTGGAGAGTCACATTCCCAATACTGGAGTGACACTCAGCCAAGAAAAGACAATAGGGAGATATTGTTATGTTGAAGGAATTTGTCAGCAACAACAGGAGCATTCCGAGCAAACTCCTTCACCAGAGCAACCTCCAAGCTCTTCAATAGTCTCCCCAGCTACTACAGTCTAAGTACTCAAAAGACAGCTAGATACCTTCCTACAAGATATTGAAGACACTCCTCCGACACCATCCTATAGTAACACATGGCCCCAATACAACAAGTTACATCTTGTACCAGCAACATAGCCAGAGGAAGCAGCAGCAGTTCCTGTAGCTGAGGCATGTCCACCAAGATCTTCACATGGTATCATAAGGTATCTATGCAATGTTATTTGCTGATGATCCAAAGTTCATGAAGAGGGTGAGAAGCAAGGAGGATTGTAAAATGCAACAAAATCACTTCAATAAAGTGTACAAGTGAAGTCAGGATTGGAACATGAATTCTAACACAGAGAAATTCAATATATTTGAAATGGGCAAGAAAAGATTGACGGATTACAGAATGAGAAATGAAATAATAACAAAAGAAAAGAGGAAGAAGACCTAGGGATCATAATGAAAAATAACCTACCACCTGAAGCAGATATAAAGAAAATTACAGGAGAGACCTATAATCTGTTGAAAAATAATTAAAGTGGCTTTTCATAACAAGGGTGTCATGAAGAAAATCATTATAAACATGATGCTGCCCAGATTGGAATACACAGCAGTGATGTGGTCACCATACCTAGAGAAATATACAAGGAAAAGTGTGAGTGGCAAAAGTGGCAAAAGGTGGCAGCAAAGATGATCCCTGGTATAAATGCCAAGATACTGGAGAAAAAAAATGAAGAAACTGGGATTAACCATACTGAAAGAGCAGAGAGAAAAGCAACATGATAATGATATTTAAACTGGAAACAGGTTTTGATAAAGTGGACAGAAAAGAACTACTAGTAAAACAAAAAAGATCAACAAGACATCATAGTAATAAACTGAAAAAAAAAAAAAGTTTAAAAGATGTCATAAAATACAGCTTTCCACATAGAAGTGGATGAAAATTTAACCCAAATTCAAGGCAAGGTTTGACAAATGGAGAAAGAAGCAGGACCCTATAAACACTGTTCCAAACCCATACACTACAACTAGGTAAATACAAAGATATCTGTGTTTATGTACATGACTGAAATTTTGTGTAACATGTTTTATATAAATCTATAAACATTCATACAAATGCCCAAATGTCTAAAAATATACATGGAAATGCATGCATATGCCTATATCAACATACTGAAAAAAAATGAGGTGATAACTTGGTAACACTATCATTCTAGTGTTTTTGCCTTTTATGTTGGTACAGGTAGTAATATGTCATCTGCAGACACAAATGGTACACCTAATCCATAAAGTGTACAGAACCAATGCTAAAGTCAATCAATAAAAACTTAGTTTTCTGGTGAATATCATCATTTTCCTTTAATCTATGAAGACCCTTTTATTTACATATCCTAGTTTAGTCTTTGTTATACAAACATAGTCTTCCTCTCTCTCCTTTTTCCATTTATTTATCAAAATGTACAACAATCTTCTCTCCTCCACACTCGTAATCTCTTCTCATCAACACTGTACTGTACAAATGCAAAAAATTCACTGAAATAGTACAACTGGACAACATATCACTGGAAGTTAAACTGCTTCTGTATTCAATTTTTTATGCATGATTTCAGTATAGTAAATAAAAAAAATAATAAATAAATAAAAATAAAGACAATAAAAAATAATCATAAAGAAAAAATATATATAATACACACACACACATATATATATATATATATATATATATATATATATATATATATATATATGTATGTGTTAGTCATGAAAATATTATGTACATTTTCCTCTATAAAAGAAATTCAGTCAAATACAGTGAAAAGATATTTTGCAGAAATGTAACAATTGTACACACAGTCAATCAACTAACAAATTCCATTATGAAAGGGTGAGGAAAGTATCTAGATGGTGATGAGAAGGGTTATGTTTCTACAAATGTATTCCTGTATTTGTGAATAAAAGGGTATGTGGTGTTTACATGTACAATATGTCTTCCCATGAGTACAAGTGTTGTCCGTGTGTGCAACTACCATATGTCTGTACATCTGTATACATGTGTATATACTGGTATGTCTATATGCAACTCTAAACATGAGATTATGTATTTGTGTATATGTTGTGTATGTTAATGTACATTAATGTATATGTATGTAATCATACTAGAGTATTTATCAAAGTTTGACTTGACACATATGCTTCTGCATCATCCACTCTAACGTGAGACTATGCATTTGTGTATTTATTTGTGTAAATGTTGTGTATGTTGATGTGCATTAATGCATATGTTTGTTTGTGATCATACTACAGTATTTATCAAAGTTTGACTTGACACATCTGCTTCTGCCCCATCCACTCTCCCATTTCCCCTTTAGCACCAAACCTTCTCTGAATGGCTTTGTTTCACTTGCAATATTATATATATTTGGTTGTTGCGTCCCATTGGGTCTATCTATACATTATCACCTTCCCTTTCACATGACCTTTAACTTCCAAGGACGAAAAAATTATATAACACAACTACTGTCACTGTACATAATAATAATTATAATAATAATTATATTGGGCACATGCCGCCATGATTTGATGACATTTATGTCATCTATGGAAACCAAAGAGCTGCCCACGATTCGGTTTGTCTTTATCACCGTTTTTTTTTAGACACATACCATTTGTTGAGACATGCACTCTGTTCTCATGCCGATGAAATCCCGGCCTGGGGTTCTACATACGCACTTCAATAAACAAACTCACAATTTACACACGTGGAATTATTTTTCTTTTTTTATATTTGGGCAATATCACACAGTAGCACTAGCTTAGCAAATACACGCACGCACGCAAACACCCCGCACGCACACACGCACATCTTGGGAGTGTTGTTAGTAGCGGAGATGTCTGGTGAGTGACTTGTCCGCTATCACATTGACATAATAAGTGCATCAGAATGCTTGTTTGTGTCACCCTCACACCACAGCACATTCATCTTGATCTATGAGCAAGGAACTTCAAGTGAACATGATCAAGTCACACCAATTCATTAGGCCACAGAAGTAATAGCAATAATAATAGTAATTCACTTTATTTCAGTTCTTCATTAGAATGGCCTCTATAATCAGTCATTTAAAATGTTCTTTCACTTTTTTTTCTCTAAACTATTGGTATCAAAACTGACCATTTTTCACTTTTACAAACACCACCTGAATTGATCAATTTAAACATCACAACTACTGTGGCACTTTCTCCACTTTTATCGCAATCTGTGTATATATGTGTGTGTGTTTACCTAGTTGTATTATATGGGAAGAGATCTATGCTCACAGTGTGTGTGTGTGTGTGTGTGTGTGTGTGTGTATATATATATATACACACACACACACACACACATAGCTCCCTTCCTGTATAATACAACTAGGTGTGTGTGTGTGTGTGTGTGTGTATATATATATATATATATATAAATATATATATATATATATATATATATACACACACAATTGTATACATATACATACATATATGTACATTATTTTTACCAATACTGACTTCCAGCACTTCAACTGGTCAATTAGGTGTGGGATTGGTATCGAAATGATCTAATACAAGCTTCTGTTTCTGTTGGCACTGATATTGATTTTTCACATTTTCACCTTCAGTAAATTTACCCATCTTTTTAAAAGAATTTAAATAGATTATATCACAAAATAAAATCAAAATTACCTTTCACAAGTGATACCACATTTGACCCCCATAACCTTTCACAACTGGGTGCTCTGTACTGAGCCATCTGCTTTACTCTATTTTTGTTTTCCATAACTATAAACATCTTGTCATTTTCTCTTGATTTCTGGAACAACAACTATATCTTTGTGTGAAATCCGCTATATGGGTTCAGGGATATCTGCCACTACCAGTTAAAGGTGGAAAAGGATTCCATAGTCGTGGTACTCAAATATTAAGACATACAAAAGGTAGTACAGCAGTAGCAGTTGCAGTAATTGCCAGAGATATTGAAGTAACTGGTGTAGTATTCATGGAATTTGAGCAGTGGCAGCTTCATGGTCACATGTAGTTAAAGCATTTCAACAGAACCCTAAGGATCATCAACATGAATGCCTTGATACACAAAGAATACTTCAATTTCCAGCAGTTTAGCAGGACCAGTAGCAATTCCTTTTCTGACAGAAAAATTTCTTTGTTTTTCTTAAAGAAATCAGACTTCTTCACCTGACTCATTCATCAGATCAACTCAAGTCTGACCAAAAAGGTTTTGATGCCAGATCTGACCTCTTTAAACTAATTTAGAACCATGAACTTGAATAGCATGACATCTTTCAGGTTTGGAATTTTTCACCTATTGGTCATGATTCTTGTACATAGTTGATATATCATCCTATCCTTTGCCTAACTGATAGAGGTCACCTCATCAAATTGATTTGTAAACCTTCATTCAAATGGTATAAAACCATCCTTTCAATGGCTTAGACCCTATCTACCTGATCTAAAACCCTTCATGAGGCAGATTTTTTCTCTACAATACACTTTGGACACTTTTGGCTGAGTGGTACATAACCACCTGAATGCTTTACATCACTAGTTTGATCAATCTTCACAAAATTCATACAGACCCATTTTAAATACTGGTTCCAGCTACCTGACTGGTTCAGGTTCTTAACTCACTGGTTTAAAGTTCACAAGAATTATTGATGTTCCTTTGTATGTCATGTGAACATTTCACCTAACTGGTTAGGATTCTTTCATATAATCGAAACTGGCTCCCTATGTCAGACCTCTTCACTGATTTAGACATGTCCACTTCACCTGAGTTGTCCAAATATGTTCACTGACCCCTCAGGATACCATTTACCTGATTACAGTTGTTCACTAGACTGATACAATTCCCTTTACATAACAGGTTTCAAGTATAAATCTGAGTAGTTTAAGTGATATCAGTTGTGCTTGAAATATATTTCTAAACCATTTTCAAATCCTATGCCTAATTCAAAACCGTTTGAATGAACTGGCTACATGACCACAAACTAATGGATTCAGACCCTGGAGGAACTGGGTTTACATAATAACACATGTAACCCTTCATCCTTCTTTCCCTAATAGTAACAACCACTTATTGCAAGGAACACTACTACCAATTTTTACTATTCTTTCATTAGTTCAAAACAAACATTTCAAAGTTTCACTTGACTACCCTCAATGTAAGAATTATTTAAGACAAAAGATTCAGCAAAAGGAAGACATGAATGTTTATATATATATATATATATATATATATATATATATATATATATATATTTATATATATATATATATATATATATATATTATATATTAATAATCACGAAGAACCCACAGTCGGAATATAAGGAAACTTAGAAGTATAACTTCTATATTTTGGCTAATAGCTATAGCCCTCTTCAGGAAAGTACAGATTACAAGAATTTGCAGAGACATAAGTACAATTGAGATGCGAGTAGAAGGGGAACACGCAGAGCTAAAACCAGACAATCCGTCACACAGGGCAGAGTCAGAGGTGAGGGGATATGTGGGTGGAGGTGTGAGGTCAGAAGGGAAGCAGGGTGGGAGAGGGGTCAGGAGGGTGATAATTCTTAACCAAATGGCTCACAGCTACCCGTGAGATTATGTCCGGTGACCATTGACCTTTGGAGATGTTCAAGTTCAGACATTCTTCAATTAAGGCTGATTCAACAATTTTTCTTCTAAAGCTACGGTTGGACTTAAACAAAATTTTGGCCTTGTCTCAGTCAAGACTGTGATTTTTGGTACTAACATTTTGGACAAGGCCAAAATTTTGTTTAAGTCCAACCGTAGCTTTAGAAGAAAAATTGTTGAATCGGCCTTAATCAAAGAATGTCCGAACTTGAAAGATCAATGGTCCCCGGACATAATCTCACGGCTAGCTGTGAGCCATTTGGTTAAGAATTATCACCCTCCTGACCCCGCTCCCACCCCGCTTCTTTTCTGACCTCACACCTCCACCCACACATCCCCTCCCCTCTGACTCCGCCCTGCGCGACATATTGTCCAGTTTTAGCTCTGCATCTTCCCCTTCTACTCACATTTCAATTGTACTTATGTCTCTGCAAATTCTTGTAATCTGTACTTTCCTGAGGAGGGCTACAGCTATTAGCCAAAATATAGAAGTTACACTTTCTTCTAAGTTTCCTTTTATTCTGACTGTGAGTTCTTTGTGATTATCATTATTTGTAAATGTGCTACTACATTTTGTCTAAGTGATCTATATATATATATATATATATATATATATATACATATATATATATATATAATGTATATGTATATATATATATATATATAATATATATATATATACATACAGTATACAGTACCTCTCATTAATGGACGTTAATTAGCTGTCTTTGCGGTGTTTTTGCTGTGTTTTCAGTGTTTTTGGTGCTGTTGTTTAGTGCTGTGTAATCACTATGTCACCCAAAAACCACTCCAAATCAATGGATTATTCACATCAACGGACACCGTTACCCCCGTTTTAGTCTGTTAATGAGAGGTAGTACCGTATATATATACATATACTGAATATATATATATGTATATACTGTATATATATATATATATATATAATGTATATACACACACACACACATATATATATATACACACACGCACACACAAATACACTGATAATAATCAGCAAAAACATGACATTGGACAAACATATCAACAAAATAGTAAGAGAAACTTTCAATCTATTAAGGTCAATGAAAGTGGCATTTGACTACCTGGATAACAAAATTGTTAAAAAAAATATTAAATACACTAAGACCAAAACTGGAGTATGCAGCAGCACCATGGACACCCAGGACTAAAAAGAATATAAAGAAATTAGAAAGAATACAAAGAGCAATGACAAAGTTGGCACCAACTCTCTCCTAATTAACATACAAAGATTGTCCAAAGTGGAACTACCAACTGACTATTTATAGAATCATGAAAGGAATGGAAATCCTAGGAGTAATTTATTAAAATGGGACAATGGAAAAATGAGAGGAAACAAAAAGAAACTCTAAAAGGATAACTATAGAAGAGATCTGAAAAAAGCTTCCCACATAGAGTACCTGGAATAATTTAGGTAAAGAAACTGTGTGTGCAAACACTATTCCAGATTTTAAGAAAAATCTTAATGCTGAAAGATACAAAGATGGGTCACCACAAGCATAGCTCCCTCCCCATATAATACAACTAGGTAAATACACATAGATTGAACCATATCGGCTAAGTCACTAATACTTGTCATGTGCTAGCTCAGGTTTGAGTCCTTGGCTGTACCATGTTTCAATTTCTGCATGTTGGCCTCCTCGAGCTTTGCTCAATACTGATGGCTTAAAGTGTATTGTGGTTGATAAATATATATATATATATATATATATATATATATATATATATATATATATATATACATACACATATGAGAAAGCTGGAGGTAAATATGGGTAATAGTATGGTGATGAGATGTACATACAAGAGGAGAAGATGGCAGCAATTTGTGAATGAATTTCAAAGGAGGCTGTAGATTGTGAGATTGTGAGAAGCAAGTAAATGCCTTGGCAGATTAAAAAGTTTAATGAGAAATAGACATTTGGGAATGGATGCTAAGATGGGACTGTAAGAAGGGATGATTATGGTGACAGCACTGTATGGGGAAGGAGGATCGAACATAAGAGAGTAAGAGTTTAAATGTATTTACTTAGTTGTATTATACAGAAAGGGGAGCTATGCTCATAGTGACCCGTCTTTGTATCTCTCAGCATCTAGCTTGTTCTTAAATTCTTTTATGGTTTTTGCACACACTACTGTTTCATCCAATTTGTTCCAGACATCCACCACTCTGTATGTATTTTCTTTTTCTTTTTCTTTTTTATAGATCTCTTTTATAACTATCCTTTTTGAGTTTCTTTTCATGTCCTCTTGTTTTTCTTTTATCCCACTTTAATAAGTCTTCTCTGTCAAGGTTTCCATGCCTTTCATGATTCTTTAAATGGCCAATAGATCTTCTCTTTCTCTTTTTTGTTCTAGGGTTTGTAGCTCCAGTTTAAACAATCTTTGTTCGTATGTCAATTTTGAAAGTGGGTGCCATCTTTGTTGTTGCTCTTTGGATTCTTCCTAATTTCTTTATTTTGTGCTGGGTGTCCATAGTGTCGCAGCGTACTCCAATCTTGGTCTTATCAGTGGGACTAATATTTTTTTACCATTACTTCATTCACTTAAAAGCCACCTTTATTGATCTTCCATCCATTTCAATAACTTTCCTTGTAGACCTGTTATTTCAAGTTTTCTTAATAGTTTTTTGTGTGGTACTTTATCAAATGCCTTTTATAAATCCAGGAAAGCACAATCTGTCTATCCGTCTCTTTCTTGCATTACATCTATTGACTTCAAATAAAAACAAATCAAGTTAGTGGCACATGATCTTCCTTGTCTAAAGCCAAATTGTTTTGGATTCAGTATATTTTCTTCCAGATGTTTGGTCCATCTGCTTTTGATAACTTTTTCACAGATTTTAGCTATTGTGCTTGTGGGGGAGACTGGTCTATAGTTTGTTGGGTCTTGTTGAGAAGATATCTCAGAGTTTAAATGTGTTTCACATGAAATATCTGAGAAGTATGGTTGGGGCTGGATGGCTGGATAGTGAGAAATGAGGAGGTGAGGAGGAGACTTGAAGTAGAAAAAGAGTTGGGAGATAGGGTTGATGAAAGTGTTGGCATGGTTTGGACACATGGAAAGAATGAGTGAAGAAAGATTAGTAAAAGTAGTGTGGAAGGCAGAGGTGGATGGAGTGAAGAAGAGGGGGTGACCAAGGAAAAGATAGATGGATGGGATAAAAGGGGTGTTGAGAAAGTGCGGAATGTCTATTCAGGAAGGAAAGGGAGAAGGCAGAAGATAGGGGTGAGTGGAGAATGGTTGTGTATGGATGATGCTACAATGCATGGAAAGGAGTGGGGAGGGGATGAGGGGGTTAGAGAGTGGTTATGTGTGAAGGATATTTTGATACAACCTATAGGGATTTCTCCCAGTCTTCTCTTTTTCTGCATGAGGGGACAGAGGGGGGGCACTGACTAGATGAAGCAACCTTGCTGTAGATGTGCTGTGTCTAGCTGCATTGCTTCTCACACAGGGTATTGTGCGAATAGCAAGGATGACCATCATTCAGGAACCAAGATAAGAGGGAGGGAGGGAGGGGTGGTGAATGGGAGTGAAGTGTCTGGGGATGAAATAGGTAGGCATGGAATTATGCCTTTTGACTTTGTCTACCTCTCTTGTAAGGGGGGAAAAAGCCCTTGGTATATGTATATATGTGTGTGTGTGTATATATATATATATATGCAGAAACTTCAATTGACATTAAGGTAATAATGCTTCATATCCAGAATAGAAATAATAATGAAATGACAGTTCACTGTCATTTTATTATTTTTTCTATGGTTTTGTTACATGCAGATGTGATATATATATATATATATATATATATATATATATATATATATATATATATATATATATATATATAATATATATATATATATATATATATATATATATAATATATATATATATATATATATATATTGATCAACTACAATGCACTTTAATTCTAAGCCATCAAAATCAGACCTGAAGGAGGCAAACATGCAGAAATTTAAATGCAGTACGGCCAAGGACTTGAACCCGGCTAGCGTGTGACAAGTGTTGTAGGGACTTAACCAAATGCTCCATCAAGAGATGGAGCCAATTGCTCCATCAAGAGATGGAGCAATCGGTTAAGTCCCAACAGCACTTGTCACACGCTAGCCGGGTTCAAGTCCTTGGCCATACTGTGTTCCAATTTCTGCATGTTGGCCTCCATTAGGTCTCCCGATGTTGATGGCTTAGAATTAAAGTGCATTGTGGTTGATTAAAATGTATCACTATTCACTGGGACCCATTCAGTGTTGCACACACACACACACATATATATATATATATATATATATATATATGTATATATATATATATATATATATATATACACACACACTAAGAACACAAATGATAGCAGAAGTACCATCAAAAGCGGCAAAACAAGCAGACGGCGAAAAATACAAAAATGTTTGGATAAAAAAGGAAATGAATCCCGAGGAATTAGAGAAAGATAGGGAACTGAGAAGTGAGGCTAAAGAACAAAAACGAGAAAAGAATGGAGACAGAAAAAAATGAGTTGTTTTGGAGGGTGCTAGATCTGAGACTGAGAAAATGGTACATCAGAAAAATGGAAACTTAAACCAAAAAAGAGAAGAGAAGAAAAAATTAAAAGTGGCATATATACAAATATGGACGGTATATCAGGATTATACAAATTGAATGACTACCTATCAATAGAGAAACCTGACATAATGGGAATTGCAGAGACAAAACTGAAAGGTCCAATACAATCAAGTATGGTGGGACAAGGATTATACAACATTTGGTTGAAAAATAGGACAGACAAACAGGGGGGAGTCATGATATTGACTAGAAAGAACCTAAATGTAATAAGGGCAACAGAAGGAAAAGATAATGTGGAATTAATCACAGTTAAGGTCAAAAACAGCAATATTAAAAGTAAAAGGTTTATAGTTGTTTATGTGCCACCAAAAACTAAGACCTGGACTGACAGCGTACACTCAAAATTACTAAAAGTTACAAAGAATGAATTAATCGAGACACTGAAATACAGAGAAAATGTAGTAATTATGGATGACTTTAATGCAAAGGAAATAAATTGGGAAGAATTGAGTATGGGAGTTGGAGACGAACTCTAGGGAAATGTCCTACTGGATATGACCATAGATTATACATTAACGCAATGGGTGAAAATACTAGATTTAGACAAAACAAAGAAATATCAAGACTAGATTTGTTATTCACCTCTGAACCAGAAATAGTAGAGGAAACAAATTATAAAACACCAATTGGGAAGAGTGACCACATACTAATAGAGATTGAACTTAAGGAACGAGAAACATAGAGAAGGAAGACTGATGTACAACAAAACTGATTTTGTAAAACTTGAGCAATTTTTCCAAAATGCCTGTTGGGAAAAATGATCCCTGCGGGACACCACTTTTTACTTCTTCCCAATTTGAGAACTGATCTCTAATTACTACTCTCATATTCCTCCCAGTCAGGAAGTCTTTCATTCATTCCAATAATTTTCCTCTGATGGCACCTATTGACTCTATCTTCCTCATTAGTTTATTGTGTGGTACCTTATCAAATGCCTTTTGTAGGTACAGAAAGGCACAGTCTGTCCAACCATCTCTGTCTTCTATTATGTCTATTGATCTTGAGAAGCAGATCAAGTTTGTTGTACATAGTCTTCCTTGTTTGAATCCAAATTGAGGACATGTATCTATTACTCTGTGTGGAAAGCTGGTTTTTTTTTTTTTAGATCTCTTCTGTAACTGTCTTTCTTAAGTTTCTTCTCGTGTCCTCTTGTATTTCTTCTGTCCCATTTCAGGTCATCCCTATCAAGGATTTCCATCCCTTTCATAATTCTGTTGATGGTTATCAAGTCACCTCTTTCTCTTCTTTGTTCTAGAGTTGATAAGTTTAGTTTGTCCAATCTTTGTTTGTATGTCAACTTGCAAAGTGTTGGTGCCATCTTTGTCATTGCTCTTTGAATTCTTTCTAGTTTATGTTTTTTTTTTTTTGTACTAGGTGTCCATAGAGTCACTGCGTATTCCAATTTTGGTCTTACCAGTGTAACTAGTATCTTCTTTACCATTTCCTCATCCATGTAGTCAAAGGCCACTTTCATTGATCTCATTAAGTTACAAATTTCTCCAACTATTTTGTTAATATGTTTGTCTGGTGTCATGTATCTTACGGGAAGAAGAGCTACACTCATGGTGTCCTATCTCTGTATCTCGCCATGTCTAATTTGTCCTAAATTTGTGTACCGTTTTTATACACACTATTGTTTCATCTAGTTTGTTCCATACATCCACCATTCTGTGGAGAAAGCTGTTCTTTTTCAGATCTCTTCTATAAACTGTCCTTTTTGAGCTTCCCCGATCCATGTCTTCTTGTGTTTCTCTTATCCCAATTTAGTAAGTCTTCTCTATCCAGGATTTCTATACCTTTCATAATTCTGTAGATGGTCAACAAGTCACCTCTTTCTCTTCTTTGTTCCAGAGTCGGTAGTTCTAGTTTTGACAATCTTTCTTCATATGACAATTTTGATAGTGTTGGGGCCATCTTCATAGTTGCTCTTTGGATTTTCTCAATTTTCCTTATATTCTCTTTAGTACTGAGTGACCATAGTGTCACTGCATAGTCCAATTTTTCTTCATCCAAGTACGTAAAAGCCACTTTTATTGATCTTAGCACGTTATAGGTTTCGCTGCTGAGGCTAGCTAGGTTCCTTCCCTGTCATGTGCCAACAAATACCAGGTATTTACCTAGTTGTAGTGGGAAAGGAGCTATGCTCGTGGTGACCCCTCTTTGTATCTTTCAGCATCAAGTTTTTTCTTAAAATCTTGAATAGTGTTTGCACACACAGTTTCCTTATCTAATTTATGTGGGAAGCTATTTCTTTAAACCTCTTCTATTGTTATCCTTTTTGAGTCTCTTTTCATGTCCTATTGTTTTTCCATTGTCCCATTTTAATAAATCATCTCTATCTTGGATTTCTATTCCTTTCATTATTTTATAGTCAGTAGCTCTCCTCTTTCTCTTCTTTGTTCCAAAGTTGGTAGTTCCAATTTGGACAATCTTTGTTCGTATGTTAATTTGAAGAGAGTTGGTGGCAACTTTATATTCTTTTTAGTATATGCATCCACTTATTAATTTATTACCTAGAAATTACTTCCCATGAACAAAATAGTAAATATTATTTTCATTAGATATACATATATTTGTAGATGAACACATATGAATGAGTTGGTGAGATTGGATTTAAGACTGTACATGAGAATTTTGGGATCACTTGTCTTATAGATGCTTGCATGAACCTGGTACTTGTTGTCACATAACAGGGCTCCTTTTCCCCGTTTCAGCCTCGGGTAATATCAAGAACTTTTTATCACTATTCCATCACACCCCTGAAGACAGTCCTAGGACTAGGGCTGAAACATCAGGCAATAAACCAACCTCATTGAGTCTGGTATTTTTGCCTCCCCCTATGATATATATATATATATATATATATCATAGGGTGGTGGACGAAGTGGTCATACAACAGTCTGAAGCAGAACTACTAATGTCAGCACCCCTCATCCCAGAAATTATGGGTGAGATATGTTGGCTATGTTTTCCCCCTATTAAAAGGGGAAGAAATTGAACCTTTGATAACAAATATTGACAAAAAAGAACCAGCAATCCAGTTCTCCATGGAATTGGAGGTAGATGCCCTACTACCATTCCAAAACACCATGGTAGCATGGGAAGGAGACAAACTTAGGACCAGTGTATAAAGAAAACCCATACATACAGACCCACTACTAGACTTTGACATTAATCACCCAGAATGCCACATAAAGACGTCTAATCCAAGAACTGTGGAATGGAGGTAAAAAGATCTGTTCTATAGTTGATATGGTAAAAACAGAGAAGAGACACCTACAGGGTTCTGAGTTAACGGTTACATTTGCGAGATCATGGGGAAATGGACGAGGATACAATACATTGGTACACAAATCCCACACACAAGACATGGGTCACAATCACCTACATTAAAGGTGCATCAGAGGTACTCTTAAGAGAAGATGGTACAAGTGCACAAATCACACAACACCCTGCATCACAAACTAACCAGGGTCAAAGGCCAAGAAGTACCCACAATGCAAGCAGGCACAGTGTACCATTTTAGTTGCTTCAATTGTAATGCAGATTATAAAGAAGAGACAAAAATAATCACAATCGTGGTGTGGGAACACAAATGGGTAACTAAATGAAAAGACAGAGCATCAGCATTGTACTAGCATGTCACAGAACATCAACAAAACATAGATTAGGAAAGTGCAAACAACACCATACACAAAGGCAATTCCAAGAAAAGAAGACTTAGCTTAGAGGCCTGGTAGACCAAGGAGGACAGCATCAACAGAAGCATCAAAATGAAACAAATTTACATATGAACAAAGGACCTGATGACATAAATTTCAAAACCAGGAAATTAAATCCAACCAATATACATGCCAATCAACAAATATATATGCATATGTGTATTTGAGGTTGTGTTTATATTCATCCGATTGTAGTATACAAGAAAGGAGCATAGCTTGTTGGGTCCCATCTCCTATTCTAATTTTTTACCATACCTAGACTCAAATTCACTGTATGTACATATACATGAATAGGTGAATACATATAAAGAAGTTTATGTATTTATATTGAATTTTGACTTAATTATGGTAATAGGCCTTTGGCAAGAAAGGAACATGGCACATCCTGGCCAAGTAGATCTTCTCCCAAGAATCAAATCTAACAAATGAAAGAATAGTTATCTTTCATTAGATATTTACCTAGTTTACCTAGTTGTATTTACCTAGTTGCATCTTATGGGAAAGGGGAGCTAAGCTCATGGTGTCCTGTCTTTGTATCTCTCCATATCCAGTTTGCTCTTAAATTCTTGTATTGTTTTTGCACACACTGTTTTTTCATCCACTGTGTTCCATACATATACCACTCTGTGAGGAAAGCTGTTCTTTTTCAGGTCTCTCCTATAATTGTCCTTTTTAAGCTTTTCATGTCTTCTTGTGTTTCTCCTACCCCAATTTAGCAGGGATTCTCTGTCAAGAACTTCCATGCCCTTCATAGTGCTATTGATGGTCAACAAGTCACCTCTTTCTCTCCTCGGTTCCAGAGTCGGCAACTCCAATTTTATCAGTCTCGCTTCATATAAATACATGTGCATACATATTCATAGGTGGATATATATACATAAGAATGTCAAAGGGAACATATATGGATGTATATGTTTGTAGATTTTATGCATTTAAGTATGTTAATAGGCACTTGACATGTGAGGAACACGACATACCTCGGCAGTGCAGTTCATGTCCCAGGTACACATGTGGTCATTATAAGTAACTTTTGCTCACTGTATGCCATGTCACCCCTAAGGAGAGTCCTAGGATTAGGGCAGAAATTTCAGGTATTAAACCTCACTCATAAAATCTGGTGTTTTCCCACAATATATATATATATATATATATATATATATATATATATATATATATATATATATATATATATATATATATATGTACATACAGTCAACTCCCCATTAACACGAGTTCTGTTAACATGATTTCGATCTTACACGACTTAAAATTTATTAATATATATTCTGATAACACGAAATGTCCGATGTTAAGCGAGTTGAATTTCCCACCTACTGTAGTTGAATATCTCGCCGCCAGAGCGTGGGAGAGACGCTCTGACTCCCGCGCTACTGCTCTCTGCCTTTTGTCCTCAGTGTGAAGCCAGCCCTCACAGCGTGTGGAACTCATTAACAATTCTATCAAAGTTTTGTGTTACATAAATTTGTGTATTATGGCACCCAAGCATCCTGGTACCCCAAAGGAGAGTGCAGCAAAGAGGTCAAGAAAACTTGTGACCATAGAAAAGAAGTTAGAAGTGTTGGATCATTATGATTGGGGTGAAAGAACTTCTGTTATTGTTCATGCTACCAGACTGAATGAGAGCACTTTGCGGACCATCAGGGTGAATGCTGACAAGATCAGAGCCAGTTCTGTTGCTGGTACATCAGCCTCCTCTTCACAATGTTCCTGAGCAAGACTCATGGAGATGGAGAGGATGGAGAAGTTATTGGCACAATGGATCCAAAACCAAAACAAGCATAATGTCCCCATCAGCATGGCCATCATACAAGCTAAAGCTTTAAGTCTCTACCAGGATGTGCAAGACAAGAGTGAGGAAGACAAAGACAAAGCCAAGACCTTCAATGCCAGTTCTGGGTGGTTCTCCAGGTTCAAGAAACGATATGGCTTCCACAATCTCAAAATGAAAAATGACTGGGGAAGCTGCATCTGCCGATGTGGAAGCAGCCAAAACATATCCAGCTACCGTCAAGACCATCATCGAGGAAGGTGGCTACACTTCCAAGCAGATTTTTAATATAGATGAGATAGGTCTATATTGGAAAAAACTGCCTAACCGGACCTATATCTCGGTTGAGGAGATGACTGCACCTGGATTTAAGGCCTCCAAGGATCGTCTTATGCTCTTGTTCGGTGCCAATGCAGAGGGAGACTGCAAGCTGAAACCTGCCCTTTATGGAAAAGTTTTCTTACATCCACTGATGAATGAAAACTGGGACAATATTAAAAAAAAAAAAAAAAAAAAAAAAAAAAAAATTCATCGAAAGCATAATAATACAAAAAATATATGTCTATATACCCAAGTCTTTGTCCCCCTTATAGGGAAAAAAGTCAACCACTCCCACCCATTTCACTCCTATCCACCACCCATTCTTCCCACTCATCTTAGCTCCTTGTGGATGACAGGTCATCCCTGCATCCTGCCCACTGCCCTGGGTCAGAAGTAATACAGCAAAACACAGTACACTGTACATCCACAGCAAGGCCACTCCATTTAATTGGTGATCCCCTTCTCCATCCTCTCATGTGGGAAAAGAGAAGACAGAGAAAAGAGAAAAGAGAAATCCCTTTGGGCTGGGTCAAAATATCATTCACACATAACCACTCTCTGCATGTCCCATTCCCCACCCCCTCCTTTTCTTACATCACAGTATCATCTATAGACAGAAATTATCAACTCACCCCTATTTCCTGCTGTCTCCCTTCCCTGCTCAACAGACATTTGTGCAAAGTCCCTTTCACCAAATATATTCATCCCATCCTCAGTCATCCCCTCAAGTTCATTCCATCCACCTCTACCTGCCTCATTTCCTAATATTTCTTTACTCATTCTTTCTAAGTGTCCAAACCATGCCAATTTCTTTCATCAAGCCCCATCTGCCATCTCCTTTTCCACCCCAGCTCTCCTCCTCACCTCATTTCTCACTATATCCAACCTTGTAACCTCTATCATACTTCATAGACATTTCATCGCAAACATATTTAAACTTCTCTCTGCCTCTTTTAAATTTCAAGTCTCCACCCCATACAGTACTTTCAGCATAATCACTCCTTCAAATAATCTTCTCTTTGCATCCATTCCCAGAAGCCTACTTCTCATGATACTTTTTAATCCCCCACGACATTAACTTGCTTCTTTCAATTCACAATTTACGTTCACCTCCACTCCTCCCTTTCTAGCCATATACAATCCAAAATACATAAAACTATCAACTTCCTCCAATCTCTCTCCTTTAAGACTTAACTCCAACTCACTGCCATCCTCTTCCCTTGTATATCTCATCACCTTACTTTAACCCACATTTACCTTCAACTTTCTCCTATTGCATACCTTCCCATACTCTATCACTGCCATAATCACCCCCCCTCTGACCCTGCAACAAGCGCAGTGTTGTCAGCAAACAATAACTGGTTCACCTCCCACTTTTCTCCATTTTCTTTAACCATCTCTAGTCCTCTGCTAATTACCCTCTCATTTACCTCCTGCACCACTCCATCCATGTACACAGTGAACAGCCATGGTGACATGACACATCACCATTTTTACCTCATACCACTTGCTCTCTCCATTTCTAATTCTAACACAGGATCTACTACTCTACTACAGCTTTCCCTCAATCCCATATATCTGCAAAACCTCCCATAGTGCCTTATTGTCTATACTGTCATAAGCCTTTTCCAAATCCATAAAGGCCCAAAAAACATACCTTTTCCTAAACCTTTCTCACATATCTCCCTTACTACAAAATTCTGATCCCTGCAAACCCTACCTTTCCCAAACCCCCTGTTCCTAACCAATTACTCCCTCTGTTCCTCTCCCAATCCTTTCAATTCAAACCCTTCCATAAGCCTTCCTGACTACACTTAATAAACTGATCCTTCTAATACTACTACACTCACATTTCTCCCCATTTCCCTTGTAAAGTGGAACTATACAGGCACTCCAGCACTCTACCCTCCTTTAGACACACATTAAACAACCTCAATAGCCAGTCCACTATTATTGTACCTCCTTTCTTCAGACATTCTGCATGACACCCATCTAACCCAGGTGCCTTACTTCTCATAATTTTCAGAGCTACTTGCACCTTATCTTTTCTCATCTCCAGTTTCCTCTCCCCCCCCACCATCATTTTCCTTGTGCCTTGCACTGCTACCACAGCTCTCTAAAATATTCCGTCCATCTTCCCCTTACTGCCTCCTCTCCTGTTAATATCTGTCTGTCCCTTTAACCTTTTCTTCTCTACTTGACTCACCCCCTTCCTCTTAATTTACTTCCAAAAAATCTTTTTATTGCTTCCAAAATTATATCATACTCCTCCCCCATTTTACATCTGTTGTCATTTTTGCCTCCTTTATCTTGTTTTACTTCTTTTTCCATTATACCTCTCATATTTTCCTCTCATCCTACTCTGCAACCAGTCCGTGAATGCTTCTTCTCTTCTACTATCTTCTTCACTTCATCATAAGAACACTAGAACATAAGAATGAAGGAGACTGAAAGAGACCATAAGGCCACCTGTCATCCCCACCTATAAAGTTGTCTAACCATTTCTTAAAACAGCTGATAGTTTAAGCACTCACTACATGGTTACAAGTCTGTTCCATTCGTTCACCACCCTATTAGTAAACAAATTCTTGCCCATTTCCTTCTTAAATCTAAATTTGTCCAGTTTAAATCCATTACTGTGAGTCCTGCCCTGTTGTTTTAATATGATGACCTTGTTTGCATCACCCTTGTTAAAGCCTTTGACCTATTTAAACACCTCTATTAGATCACCTTGCACTCTCCATCTTTCTAGAGAGTGTAAGTTAAGGTACTTAGGCCTCTCTTTTTAAGGTAAATTTCTGAGCCCATGTATAATTTTGGTCATTCTCCTCTGTCTCATCCTAGTGAATTGATGTCCATTCTGTAAGACAGAGACCAAAACTGTAATGCATAGTCAAGGATGGGTCTAACTAATGCTAGT
>NC_134798.1:20712332-20714832 GCF_046742065.1 Oratosquilla oratoria
ACAAATGGCATGGAACAAAAGAAATTCAAGATCATTATCTGCTTGTAGGAGAACCTGGTACTTTCTGTTTTGATCATCTAACTATTGAACAAGGAACAGATGTAAGTATTGCATATGGACTGATGAAATGGCTTGCTGAAAATTATATTAAAGAAAAGATAAAGGCAGTGGGAGCTGACAGTACAGCAACTAATACAGGCTACAAGAATGGAGCCATAGGAGGGCTGGAATGTCAATTACATTGTCCTTTACAGTGTATCATCTGTAGCTTGCATCTTAACAAACTTCCTTTGAGGCACATGTGCAAGAAATATATTGGTCCAACAGAATGTGGAACTCAATGGAAAGGACCACTTGGTAAAGCCTTATCCACCTGTGAAACTATCAGTATCACCAAATAGCTTTCAATGTATTGCTAAAGGAACACCTCTTTCAGATGTAAATGTGAATGAGCTTAGTTGGAACTAAGCTTACCTGCACAGAATATCAGTGCTATTAGAAATGGTATAATTGACGATGATCTCCTACATATGAAACCAATGCCAGCAGAATATGTTGTCTTTATATGGCAACAGAAAAAGCCAATAATTACTTGTATGACCTTACAGAGTTTGATGTCATTATGGGCCCATCTGGTTTCACATTAAATTCTCTCTGAAATGCATGGAGGGATCTAAACATCTCCTGGAACTGATAAATCTTCTACAAATACTTCAACCTGCTAGTGAAGCCATTGCAGGGCAAACAATCCAAAGGAATTCCTACTGGGCCCATCCTGAGAACATCCTTTTGACAATGCTGGCAGACATTGATCAGGACAGGAAATTTGCATTGACAGAAATAAGATCAGAGAAGTTACTGTGTATGAGGAAGAAATATGTGATTTCAGGCCACCAAAAGTAGATAAGACTACTAAGAACCTAACAGATCTACTTCTCCCTGAAGAGTAGTGCAGGTTTGAACTACCACTTACAATGCATTTAATGCAGACCTGCAAAATTTTGTTGATAAGCCACTCTATTGACATTCCATGCCACTCTCACGGTGTGGACCGGTGTGTACAAATGGTGACTGAAGCTTCTGGCAAAGTTTATGGAAAA
This sequence comes from Oratosquilla oratoria, assembly GCF_046742065.1. Lineage (NCBI taxonomy): Eukaryota > Metazoa > Arthropoda > Malacostraca > Stomatopoda > Squillidae > Oratosquilla > Oratosquilla oratoria. The sequence goes on from NC_134798.1 coordinate 20,713,433, forward strand.
GAAGCAAGAGATGGCTATATTTGGGCAGTATTAAAATCCTGTGACTTTATGCTTCATGTTTCAGACAAAGCATGATTTATAACTTGGCAAATAGTATATATCAGTTGGATAAAAGTTTAATTCCTCACTTGTCAGTATCCCTCAGTTTATACTTAACTCTGTATTTAGAAGCACTTATAACTACAAACGGACAACTTTGGTGTATATCTTTTTTGGGAGGGGGAAAAAAAAAAATCCAACTTCAAAATATGTGTACTCAGCTGTACTAATCCTGAAATGTGCATATTGATTTTTTTTTTTATCAATGCTATACCCAATGTAGACCTCAGTCTCTTAATCCAACACTTGCAAACCTCCACTTGTGTGGACATTTGGGCCCAGGACATAAATCCACTACAGGAATTGGCCCAGGACATAGAACACCATCAATTCCTGAAGTTGGTTTAGGTCTTGGGTCCAAACATCTACACAAGTGGAGGTTGGCAAGTATTGCATTATGAGGCCTAGGAATGTGTGTGTGCATGATACACACACACACACACACACACTAGGTAAATACAACTAGGTAAATACACACACACAAGGCAAACTGTTGGAATGGATGAAGGACTTCTTAACTGGGAGAAAAACGAGAGTGGTACTTAGAGACAAAAATTCTAAATGGGAAGATGTAAAAAGTGGCATCCCACAAGGCTCTATTTTGGCTCCCTTAATGTTTGCCATATACATAATTTAGATGGACGAAGGAGTAAATTGTTACATGAATTTTTTTGCTGACGATGCTAAATTACTCAAGAGAGTGAAGACAGAAGATTGCAGATCACTACAAGATGACCTGCATAAAGTATGGGAATGGAGCCAGAAATATGAGATGAATTTCAACATCAAGAAATGTAGCATAATGGAATTTGGAAAAGGCAAAAATAGAGTTTCGAGAAAATATACGATGGGAACAAAGTAGTAAAGAAAGTAAACTCAGAGAGGGACCTGGGAGTAATCATCTCAAGTGACTTGACATCCGACAAACATGTAAACAAGTTATTCGGAGAGACCTACAATTTATCAAGATCACTACATGGATGAGGAGATGGTTAAGAAATTAATTGTTACATTGATAAGACTGAAATTAGAATATGCTATATCAATGGGCACCTAGCACAAAGAAAAACACAAGGAAATTAGAAAGAATCCAAAGAGCGGCAACAAAGATGGCACCCACACTATCAAATTTGACATATGAACAAAGATTGGAAAAATTACAGCTGTCAACATTAGAGCAGAGAAGGGAAAGAGGTGACTTGTTGACCATTTTCAGAATTATGAAAGGGATGGAAGTTCTCCATAGAGATGACCTATTAAAACAGGACAAGAGAGAAACAAGAGAACACGCAAAGAAATTA
>NC_134798.1:20719832-20894832 GCF_046742065.1 Oratosquilla oratoria
CCAGCAAGTTGAAAGTCTTAACCACTTCGGTATGATGACGTCTATGTAGGCGTCATGAAGTGCAAGTGGGTACACAAGGATTCCAGTGTCAGTGTCGTGATTATATATTTTTTTGTAGTTGTGCATGAGTTACCCCCGGATTCTGTGAACTGGTTTGATCACATTTTCTGTGTTTATTATTACTCAGATTAAAAGATAATGAGTAATACACCAGTGACTTTATATCTTATAATGTGAGCAGCGTGATGCAAATTACATATGGCAGTTGATATTGCGCACGAGAATTTGATTCGTACTGAAGCGGTTAAAGAGAGGCCAGAGAAAGTGGATACTTTCAAGTATTTGGGGAAATAGGGAAGTGGTAGTAGAGGTAAGCTATAGTGAGAAAAGCAAGTAAATGTCTTGGGGGATTGTAAGATGTCATGAGAACTAGATATCTGGGAATGGATGCAAGGAAATTATATGAAAGGGTAATTTTGTCTACAACACTGTATGGGGCGGAGATTCAGAATCTAAGAGAAGCAAGAAGAAGCCTATATGTATTTACTTAATTATAGTATACAGGAAAGGAGAAATGCTCATCGGGTCCTGTCTCCTACTTTCTAATTTTCTAGACTCAAATTCATGTACAGTTCCACCTTAACCTATATTCATGATTTCCAATTATCATAGTTAGATTTGAACTTGTGTATTGTTTAAACTTGGGCCACATCACCTAAGCTATTCCACATATTTATACATCTATATGGAAAACTGCATTTCTTCACATCCTTTCAACATGTGGTCTTTATTAATATACTTCCATGACCTCTTAAAGCCTTCCCATCTTTAATCAAATCTCTTCTGTTAATGCAATCTCCCTTTAGTGACCTGAACACTGTAACCATGTCACCTCTTTCTCTTCAATCTTTCATAGTTGGTAAACCCAGTACTTTTAGTCTTTCCTCATATGATTTAACTGCCAGGCTGGGGATCAGTTTGGTTGCTGTTGTTTTGTATTCTCTCAATCTTGCTTATATCTTCACTCTGTGTGGGAACCATATTACAACACATTCCAGTCTTGGATGTATCAGGGTTTCAATGAATTTCTTCATCATCTCTTCATCCATATAATGGAATACCACTTTAATCTTCTGCAGCAGTCCATATATTTCTCCCACAATCTTGTTGATATGTCTGTCAGGTGACAGGTTGCCTAATATCAGCACTCCCAAGTCTTTCTTCTCTTTTGCTTTTGTAATGGCTTCACTTCCCAAGGAATAGTTTAAGGATGGCCTTTTGCTGCTATTGCCCATTTCCAGTACCTTGCATATTTTGGTATTGAATTTTATTTCCTATTCTTGGCTCCATGCAAAAATAGTACCGAGATCTTTTTGCAACATTCTACTGTCCTCCTCATTTTTGACTATTCTCATGACTTTTGCATCATCTGCAAACTTGTTGGCATAACTAGTTTTTCCTTTCATCATATCACTGATATAGAGAAGAAACATTATTGGTGCAAGAACTGAACCTTATGGAACTCCACTCAATAATGCTCTCCAACTTGACATCTTGTCATCTACTACTGTCCTCGTGTATTTTTCCTTCAAAGAGTCATTAATCCATTCTGTTAGTTTGCTTCTCAGTCCTCCAACATGCTCCAATTTCCACCTAAGTCAACTGTGAGGTACTTTATCAAATGCCTTCTCTAGGTCCAGGTACATACAGTCTATCCACCCCTCTCTAGCAGCACATCAATTACTCTCGTTTAAAATCTTAAAAGTTTTGACACACACGACCTTCCAGATCTGAAGCCAAACTGACTGTTGGTCAGAATACCCATCTTTTCAAGATATTTGGTCCATCAATCATCCACAATCCTTTCACATAATTTCACTATTGTGCTGGTTAGTGATATTGCCCTATAATTCAGTGGTGTTTTCTTGTTTCCACCTTTGTGAATTGGCACCACATTTGCCCTTTTCCAATCAAGTGACACAATACCTTCTTTCAATGAACATACAATACGACTGTGGATATTGTCCACTAGTTGTTCCCTACATTCCTTAAGTATCCAGTTTGAGATCCTATCAGGTCCTGAGGCTTTTGTAACATCCAATGATCCAGGAAGATTGAACACTTCCCTTACTTCTACATACCCTTTTGTGAAAACCAATTGGAAACATTAATTCATTATTTTTGCCTGAGCTGAGGCCTCTTCAAGGACCTCACCATATACTATTAATTTGGTGATTTTTTTCAGTGTCTCAATTAAAGCAGTTTTGGTTCATCTTTGCATTTTTCTACTACACCTGTTTCAAAATTTCTTTCTTCCTGCAAATTCTGGTATAGTCATTCCTAGCTTGTTTTGTTTTATTGATTCTTTCTCCATTTTCCCCAAACCACATCCCTGGCCTTTTATGCAATCTTACACTTCTTATTAAACCAGTCCTGTTTTTGCTTCTTCCTTTCTCTAGTCTTTGGCACATATCTGTTCACTCATAGGTTGTAAATGCCAAGATTTCCCATTTCCTCCTTATTTATGGGGTATTCATGAATTTCTCCTAGTATGTTTCTTCAAAAAAATTTCAACCCTAAGTAATCTGCTTTCCTAAAACCGAGTCTCCCTTACATATGTGGTTCATTCCTTGGCTAATTCCTCATCCTCCAGTTAAAACTCAATTTTTCCTATTGGACAAAGGTAGCTCAAAGCTGATGATGTGTCACTTTGGTTGGTAACAGATCTCATCTTTTGGGAGTGTCCTCTCCTCTTTCCTGGGTCACTTCCTTTACCCACACCCACACCCACACACACACATTGTGTGCACCCAGCACAAAGAAAAACATAAGAAAATCAGAATCCAAAGGGCAGCGACAAAAATGGCACCTACACTGGCAAATCTGACATATGAACAAAGATTGGAGAAACGACATCTGTCAACACTGGAACAGAGAAGAGAAAGAGGTGATTTATTGACCATTTACAGAATTATGAAAGGGATGGAAATCCTCGATAGAGATGACTTATCAAAGTGGGACAGAAGAAAAACAAGAGGACATGAAAAGAAACTAAAGGACACTTATAGAAGAGACCTAAAAAAGAATAGCTTCCCACATAGAGTGATTGATGTCTAGAACAAACTGAACAGAGAAATAGTGAATGCCAGAACTATATACGATTCTAAGAATAAACTGGATGCAGAGAGATACGAAAATGGGTCACTACGAGCATAGCTCGTCCCGTAAAATACAACTAGGTAAATACACACATACACATAGCGTTGCAGCATACTAGAGTATGCAGCAACATTGTGGGCACCCAGCACAAAAAAGAACATAAGAAAATTAGAAAGAATCCAAAGAGCAGTGACAAAAATGGCACCTACACTATCAAATTTGACATACGAACAAATATTGGAGAAATTACATCTATCAACACTAGAACAGAGAAGAGAGAGGTGATTTGTTGACCATTTACAGAATTATGAAAGGGATGAAAATTCTCAATAGAGACAACTTAAATGGGACAGAAGAGAAACAAGAGGACATGAAAGGAAGCCATAGAAGGACAGTTACAGAAGAGACCTGAAAAAGAATAGATTCACACATAAGAGTGATTGATGTCTGGAACAAACTGAACGGAGAAACAGTGAATGCCAGAACTATGCACGATTTTAAGAACAAACTGGATGTGGAGAGATGCAAAAACGGGTCACTATAAGCATAGCTCTCATCCCGTAAAATACAACTAGGTAAAATATATATATATATACATACATACCAAAAGCTTTTCCCCACATTATACAGGAGGTAGCCAAGTCAGAGGCAAGTAGCTATTACCACCCATTTCACTCCCACCATCCCCTCCACCCCACCTATCTCAGCTCCTCATGGAGGATGGGTCATCCCTGCATCCACCAAATGCCTGGGTCAAACACAATGTAGCAAGACACATTACATACACATCAAGGCAGCTTCACTTAACCAGTGACCCCCCTCTCCATCCCCTCATGCAGAGAAAGAGAAGATGGGGAGAAAGATCTTTGGGCCGCATCAAAATATTCACACATAACCACCCCTACCCCCCTTCCTTTCATAACAGTATCATCTGTACACATTCTCCATTCATCCTTCCTTCCTGAACAGGCATTTCCATTTTGCTCTGTGCCCCCTTCACCCCATCTATCCATCCATCTCATCCTCGGTAGTCCCCTCAAGTTCACTCTTTCCACCTCTGCCTTCCACACCTCTTTTACTAACCTTTCATCACTCATTCTTTCCATGTGTCCAAACCGTCACAATAATCTTTCATCAGCTCTATCTGTCATCTCTTTTTCCACTCCTGCTCTCATCCTCACTTTATTTCTCACTCTATCTAACCTAGTAACTCCAATCATACTTCTCAGACATTTCATATCAAACATATTTAAACTTTTCCTCTCTGCCTCTCTTCAATTCCAAGTCTCTGCTCCTCACAATCACCCCTTCATACAAACTCTTCTTTGCGTCTGTTCCCAGTTGACTACTTCTCATAACACTTTTTAATCCTCTAAGGCATTTACTTACTTCTCTGTCTACAAATCTACCTCCACCTCTACTCCTCCCTTTCCTGCCACAAGTGACCCCAAATACGTAAAGCTATCCACTTCCTCCAGCCTCTCTCCTTTTAGACTTACTTCCAACTCACTGCCATCTTCTACCCTTATAATCTTATCACCTTTTACCCACATTTCCCTGTAAACCTCTCCTATTGCATATCTTCCCAAACTCTGTCACTAACTCCCTTAATTCCTCCTCTGATCCTGCCACAAGCAGTGTCATCAGCAAATAACAACTGGCTCACCTCCCACTTTTCTCCATTTTCTTTAATCATTTCCAGTCCCCTGCATATTACCCTCACTTTTACCTCATGCACCACCCCATCCATGTACACACTAAACAGCCATAGTGATATGACATATCCCTGATGAAGTCCCTTACTTCCAACCACTCACTCTCTCCATTTCTTATTCTAACACAGGCTCTACTACTTTTGTAAAAACTCTTGACTGCTCTTAACAGTTTTCCTCCTATCCCATATATCTGCAAAACACCCCAGAGTGCCTTCCTATCTAGCCTGTCATAAGCCTTTTTCCAAATCCATAAAGCCCCAAAAAACATCCTTACCTTTTCCTAAAGCTTTCTCAAATATCTGCAAGACCAAATAAACCTGCTCCATGCAACCCCTATCTTTCCTAAACCCACACTGTTCCTCACCAATTACTACCTCTGTACCTCTCCTAATTCTCTCAATTAAAACCCTCCCACAAGCTTTCCCAAATACACTCAACAAACTGATCCCTCTGAAACTAATACAAAATTGTCCCTTTTTCCCTTCTAAAGTGGAACTATACAGGCACTCCTCCAGTCCTTAGGCACTCTACTGTCCTTTAGACACACATTAAACAACCTCACTAGCCAGTTCACTATTACTGTACCTCCTTTTTTCAAACACTCTGCATGACACCCATCTAACTCAGGTGCCTTACCTGATATAATTTTCAGTTACTTGCACCTCATCTTTTCTTATTTCTCCATTCTCCTCTCCCATCGTAATTATTTTCTTAGCACCCTGCACTACCACCAATCCCTCCCAATCCATCTCCACATTCAACAGCTATCTAAAATGCTCCACCCATCTTCCCCTTACCACCACCTCTTCCGTTAACATCTGTCCATCTGTATCTTTTACCTTTCCTTAACTTGACTAACCTTCTCTTCCTCTATTGATTTCCCTCCAAAAGATCTTATTACTTCTTTCAAAATTTTCTGTCACACTCTTCCCCCATTCTGCATCTGCTTTACTTTTTGCCTCCTACAAGAGTAGTAGAGCCTGTGTTAGAATTAGAAATGGAGAGAGTGAGTGGTTTGAGGTAAAGGTGGGACTTCAGTAGGGATGTGTCATGTTGCCTTGGCTGTTCAATTTATACATGGTGTGGTGCAAGAGCTAAATGCAAGGGTGGGCCAGGGATTGCAGATAGTTATATAAAATGGGGGGAAATGGGAGATAAGCCAGTTGTTTTGCTGATGACACTGTGCTTATAGCAGGATCAGAGAAGAGATTAAGGATGTTAGTGGCAGAGTCTGAGGTGTGCGAAAGAAGAAAGTTGAAGATAAATGTGGGTAAAAGTAAGGTGATGAAATGTACAAGGGGAGAGGATGGTGGTAAATTAGAAGTGAGTATTAAGGGAGAGAAACTGGAGGAAGTGCATAGCTTTAGATACTTGGGGGCAAATGTGGCAGGAAAAGGAGTGGAAGTGGAATGTAGATTGAGAGCAGCAGTAAATGCCTTGGGGGATTAAAAAGTGTAACGAGAAATAGACATTTGGGAATGGATGCTAAGTGATTGTATGAAGGGGTGATTGTGCCAACAGCACTGTATGGGGCAGAAACACAGAACAAAAGAGAGGAAAAGTATGAATGTGTTTAAGATGAGATGCCTGTGAAGTATGGTGTGGGTTACTAGGCTGGACTGAGTGAGAAATGAGGAGGTGAGGAGGAGAGCAGTGGTGAAAAGGGAGTTGGGAAATAGGGTGTTGATGAAAGAGTATTGGGATGGTTTGGACACATGGAAAGAACAAGTAAAGAAACATCAGTAAAAGTGGTATATATGTGCAATGTATATATATATATATATATATATATATATATATAGTTGGGAAATAGGGTGTTGAAAGAATATTGGGATGGTTTGGACACATGGAAAGAACAATAAAGAAACATAAGTAAAAGTGGTATATATGTGCAATGTATATATATATATATATATATATATACACACACACACACATACATATACCAATGGCTTTTTCCCCCTTACAAGGGAGGTTGCTTAAGTCAAAGGCATAAATCCACTCCCACCCATTTCATCGTGTGTGTACATATTTGTGTATTTACCTAGTTTACCTAGTTGTGTATTTATGTAGTTGTATTTTACGGGAAGAGAGCTATGCTCGTAGTGACCCACTTTTGTATCTTTCCATATCCAGTTTGTTCTTAAAGTCATGTATATTTTTAGCACTCACTGTTTCCTCTTTCAGTTTATTCCAGATATCTATCACTGTGTGGGAAGCTATTCTTTTTCAGATCTCTTCTGTAACTGTCTTTCTTAAGTTTCTTTTTGTGTACTCTTGTTTTTCTTCTGCCCCACTTTAGTAAGTCATCTCTATCAAGAATTTCCATCCCTTTCATGATTCTGTAGATAGAAATCAAATCACCTCTTTCTCTTCTTTGTTCCAGGGTTGGTGGATTTAGTTCGTCCAATTTTGTTTGTATGTCAAATTGGAGAGTGTTGGCGCCATCTTTGTCATTGCTCTTTGAATTCTTTCTAGTTTATGTTTTTTTAACTAGGTGTCCATAGTGTCGCAGCATATTCTAATTTTGGTCTTATCAGTGTAACTAGTATTTTCTTTACCATTTCTTCATACATGTATGTAGATGTAGATATATATATATACACACATATATATAAGGATGCTTGCTGAGCGGGTTAGGGCGCCGTTACTTGTGGCGAAGATCGACGTGAGGGCGGTTCGAATCCTGCCAACAGCAAAGTTGAACCCGGGCATGGTTCATTAAATTCCACACTACAAAGCCCTCTGTGAGGGGCACCGTCCTAGCCTCCTGATAGAGGGAGTGTGTGACGTTAAAATCATATCATCATATATATATATATATATATATATAAATAGCCTCCAGACTGAGCCCATGATTACTTTCTACTAAACTGTTTCTTATACATTTTCATTTATGCAGAGCCAATAGTTGATGACTGCTTTCTTACTACTTTCAGCAAGTGATAAAGAAACAGTCCCATACTGATATAACACAGGCAGTAGTCCCAATTTTCTACACAGAAAGCTGTGAGAAGGCCTGTCATTATGTGAACCACCACAATCCAAATATGATTTATGTGTAGGTAGCTGAGATGAGAGCTCTCAGATTAATCAAAGGTGCCACAAGACTTGATCATTTAAGAAATACCATTATTCAGAGACTATCTCCCTGGTAAGGTGGAAAAAACCCTTGATATGTAAATAGACTATTCAGAACTCTCTCCAGATAGTCAGTTCTCACTTACATCAAGAGGGTTCAACTATGAAAGTACAGTCACATCAAATGCATGAACAAGGAAAGGTTCCAAAAAAGTATCTAGGATGGCAGCCCGAAGGTAGAAACCTAAGGGGAAGACCCCCACATGCATTGGATTCAGAACATAAAGACACAATAGAGAAGAGAGGAAATAATATATTGACAGTGAAGGAACAACTATTCCACCAGAACAAATGAAACTGGCACCATTCCATACATTTGGATCACTGACTGGCAACATGCCAAATAGGAGTTTGGTGAAATGGGACTGAGGTACACCATTTTTATTCCTTAAAGATTGAAAAACTGCATTGGAGTGGCAGAGTAGACACTGGGGAGGGGGCCAATTTTAAAACACATATCCCAATTTTCCCAATATCCAAACACTGTATGGCTCAGTTGGTTTATATGTGGGCAGGATTACAGTACATACATAGACACACACACATATTTGAATACTTGGATGAAGAAAAGATAAAAAAAATATTAATCACATTGATTAGACCAAAACTGGAATATGCAGCAACACTATGGACACCCAGTACTAAAAAGAATATAAGGAAACTAGAAAGAATATAGAGAGCAACAACAAAGTTGGCACCAGCTCTTTCCAAATTAACATACGAATAAAGATTATTGAAACTAGAACTATCAACACTAGAGCAAAGAAGAGAAAGAGGTGATCTACTGACTATATAATTATGAAAGGAATGGAAATCCTCGACAGAAAAGATTTACCACTCCCACCCATACCATCCCCAACATACTCCACTCCCATTCACCCCCTTCCCTCCCTCTTAGCTTTGCACAGAAAGGCCACTTCATTAAATTGGCAAACCCCTCCTCTGTCTCCTCATGCAGAAAAGGAGAAGACAGGGAGAAATCTCTTCAGGCTGTGTCAATTTATTTCTCACACACACTCCCTCAACCCCCATCCCCCACCCATCACAGTATCATCTATACACAACCATTCTCCATTCACCCCTATCTTCTGTCCTCTCCCATCCTTTCTCAACAGACATTCCCCTTTCCCAATGCCCTTTTATCCCATTCACCCATCTCATTCTAGGTCGCCCCCTCATGTTCACTCCTTCCACACCTCTTTTACTAGCCTTTCTTCACTCATTCTTTCCATGTGTCCAAACCATCTCAATACTCTTTCATCAACACTATCTCCCAACTCCCATTCCACCCCTGTTCTCCTCCTCACCTCCTCATTTCTCACTCTATCCAGCCTGGTAACCCCCATCATATTTCTCTGGCACCTCTTCTGGATGCAGAGATATGAAAACGGGTCACTATGAGCATAGCTCTCATCCTGTAAAATACAACTACACTCAACAAACTGATCCCTCTGAAACTAGTACACTCACAATTGTACCCCTTTCCCTTGTGATTTGGAACTATATAGGCACTCCTCCAATCCTCCAGCACTCTACCCTCTCTTAAACAAACATTAAATAACCTCACCAGCCAGTCCACCATCACTGTACCTCCTTTTTTCAGACATTCTGCATGACATCCATCCAACCCAGGTACCTTGTATGCTCTCATCATCTTAACAACTGCCTTAACTTCATCTTTCGTTATTTCTCCTCCATTTTCCTCACTCATCATAAATTAAATATGATAACTGGAAATCAAGGCTATAGTTTAAGTTGGAACTGTGTATGAATTTCAGGTTAGGAATGATAAATTGGAGAGTAGGAGACAGGACCCAAAAAGCACTGCTCCTTTCCTGTATATTACAATTAGGTACACATACACACACATATATACATACACACAGAATGAGTAAAGACTAAAAGCACTGGGTCTGCCAACCTTGAAAGATCAAAGAGGAAGAGGTGATATGACCACAGTATTCAGGATGAGGGGCCTTAAGAAGTCATGGGAGCAAATTAAGGAAGATCACATGAGTAAAGGATGTTAAGAAATACAGTTTTTCATATAGATGCATAAATACTTATAATAGCTTAGAAAATCATACAGCCCAAGCTCAAGCAACTACCATAAGTTTGGATATGATAATGCTGACATCAATACTTATGCCACAAATTGGAAGTCCCTTGCCCTCAATATCTCAAGCAAGCCAGTTATTTTTTCATATGCCTGGCAGCGAAACCAAGGTTGGCTGCCACCAGGGCATGCAGTGTTTCTAGTCTCTGTGCTGTTTGAGATTTGACATGGGGAGGATTATGTTTCTGGAGCTCCGTGCTTTGCCTTCGATTTTATGTAAATTCTCAATAGTTTGGGGTCTGTGTTGCTGGCTATGGGTAGTGGATGTAAAATCAAGTGTGACAAGATTGCTGCTATAGTAGCCCTGTTTGAGGCAGGGCATTATGTGAAAGAAATCTCTGAAAATACAGGAGTTCCAATACGTTCATTGCAATGTTGGTTGTTATGTTTCAAGGGTGTCACTACCTACCCCACGTCAGTGCTGTGGCAGACCTAGGAAACTCATACCATGCACTTTAAATGTTATTAAGCATGAGATAGACAAGTCTCCTCATAAATTTGCTAAACAAATTCAGCAGGAAAACCTTGGTTATTAGATGGTGCGTCTCTTTTCACAGTACAATGCTGTTCCCCCCACTACCCTTGAAACATAGCAACCAGCATTGCACTGAACACACTGAACTCCTGTATTTTCCAAGTTTTCCTTCATAGAATGCCCTGTCTTAAACAGGGCCACTACAGTAGCAATCTTGTCACATTCAATTTCATATCCACTACCCATAGCCGGCAACACAGATGCCAAACCACTGAGCATTTACATAAAATCAAAGGCAAAGCGTGGAGCTCCAGAAATGTAATCTTTCCCCTGTCAAATCTCACTGCATGCCCTGGTGGCAGCCAACCTTGGTCTCGCTGCCAGGCATGTGAAAAAATATCTGGCCCGCTTGGGATACCAAACTTATGATGGTTATGGTATGATAATTGGAAATCAAGGATAGAGATGAAGTTAGAACTGTACATAAATATGAGGCTAAGTAGGAAAAAATTGGAGAGTAGGAGGCATGACCCAATGATTGTTACTCCTTTCCGATATACTACAATTAGGTAAATAAAATTAGGTAAATACATACATATATACACATACACACATACATTTGATATGATTACAATATTCAGGTTATCAAAGGGAATAGATTACATTGACACAAGAAATCTCTTAAGGATAGAGGGGCTTTAAGAGGTGATGGGAACAAATTAAGGAAGACTATATATCTCAAGGATGCGTAGAAATACATTTCCCATATAGATGCATAAATACTTGCAATAGCTTAGGCCCAAGCTGGATTCAAATATAATAGCTGGAAATCAAGGATATATTTCAAGTTGGAACTGTACATGAATTTGAGGCTAGGTATAATAAATTGGAGAGGAGACTGCACCTAAAAGAGCATTGCTCCATACCTGTATACTACAATTAGGTAAATACATTTAGGTCCCTGAAAGACATGTCAGTAGGATGGGGGATGACATGTATGGTCTGTTGTGCCACTATATGGATGAAGAGATAATTATAGAAACCCTTTTCCATCCAAGACTAGAATATGTGTCAGTGGTATGGTCCCCAAGATCAAGACTATGAAAGGCTGCAACCAAACTGGTTGCCTGCCTGGCAGATAAATCAAAAGAGGAGAGACTCAAAACACCAGGTCTGCCAACTTTGAAAGATCAAAGAAAATGAAATTATATGATTACAGTATTCAGGTCACTAAAGGAGATAGCATTGAGAGAGATCTCGATCATGGGTGGGAGTGCTTCAAGAGGACATGAGAACAAATTAAGGAAGACTGCGCGTCCAAGGGATGTGAAGAAATACAATTTCCATACAGATGGATAGGTGCTTGGAATAGCTCGGATGATATAGCCCAAGCTAGAACAATACATAAAATTCAAATCTAAACATGATAACTGTAAATTAAGGATATAGTAAGTGCTGAAACTATCAGTTGTTTTAAAAAATGATTAGACAACTTTATGGATGGGGACGACAGGTGGTGATGGATACGGAGCTGCCTAGTGTAGGCCTTATGGTCTCTTGCAGTCTCCTTTATTCTTATGTTATGTTCTTATGTAGACCAAGTTGGAACCATACATGTATTTAAGGCTAAGTACAATAAATTGGAGAATAGGAGACTGGACTCTATGTGCATTGCTTTTCTGTGTACTAAAATTAGGGAAAAAAACATACACACTTTAAAGAGATCATGGATCAACAAAGAAGAGACAGCTTAGAAGAATTAAGTCAAGGTCATTAAAAAAAAAAAAAAAAAGTAAGACTAAGAGAATCTCTTATCAGAGATGTAGTTGATATGACTAGGTGCATCTTACTCTTTGGTTGTCAAAAAGAACACATCACTTCACAGAAGTTACACCAAGAACAAGAGATGCAAATTATTAGAGATGTTACCTCAATAACTCTAGAGAAGGACTTGGATGTAAGAGACCAGACTGATAGCATGTGTAGGTCAGTAAAGAGGAATGGTGCATATCCAATTAAAATGAAATTCAAGTCACAAGTCATGGCAAATGAAGTGATCAGCAAGTCTTGGAAGTTAGCACAAGCAGAAAATTAAAAAAATATTTGGGTTAGGAAAGATGTTAACAAAGAGGAACAAAGATGCTCTTAAAGGAAGCAAAAGCCAAAAATTATGGGACAGAAGAAAACCAGCAACTTTTTTGGCGAGTTGTCAATCAGAGTTTGAGGAAATGGTTTCTAAAAATACAGGAATGCAATATTGTAAAGGAAACACTACAAGGGATAAATGACTACTTATGGATAAACGAGCCCAGTATTTTCTGTTTTATGAATACCAAACTCCCAAAAATATTTTGATCTACAGTTTGGAAACAATAGATACACCTGGAGAAGAGACAGAGAAGATAAAAAGGTTGGAGAGCAAATCTGAATAAAGGTAGGGTAATCCACCTAAAAATTAGTACTAAAGGGTAGAATATAAGAGACTTCATGGTGGTGTATGTCCCCCCAAAACAAGAGCTTGGAATGAAAGTGAATATCAAGAAATGTTATTGGACACAGCTCCCACACCAAAGATCCTAATAGCACAACTGTGCTCAAGACACCATACATCATGAAGACAAGACACCATACATCATAAAGACAATACTAACACAGAATCAACCTGACAACAGATTCAAACTGCCCCAGATGCAATCAACACACACAAGACACAGAACACCTCCTACTACTTTGCCCCACACTAACAATATCTCTTCTGAAAGTGATTTATGGTACCAGCTGGAGGCTGTTGTTCTGGAAGCCACAGGTCTTCTCCAAGAGACCAGGGACAATGGATTGATTGGATTGATTGTCCTCATCATGTAGTGAAATGCCCCTCCTAGATTTTCCAAATACACACACATGGGGATGGAACCCAACAAGCATTGCTCCTTTCCTGTATACTACAATTAGGTACATACATACATACACACACACACTTCTTGATGCTGAAAGATACAAAGATGGGTCACCACAAGCATAGCTCCCTTCCCATATAATACAACTAGGTAAATACACAGAGTGCTGGATACCTGGAATAATTTAGATAAAGAAACAGTGTGTACAAACACTATTCAAGATTGTAAGAAAAATCTTGATGCTGAAAGATACAAAGACGGGTCACCACAAGCACAGCTCCCTCCCCATATAATACAACTAGGTAAATACACACACACACACACACACACACAGAGGGGAAAGGGGGGGGAGGCAGATATAGAATGGGAGGATGGAAGCAAAGAAGAAAAGGGAGGATGTCTCATTCCATTCTAAAGAATGTACCTGCCAGCCATTTAACCATAACCAACCAACCAAAAAATAAAGGTCTTGACAACAAACTATTTCAGCAAACTCACATTAATGTGTTTCATTTGACTACAAGAAGGAACACTGGGAGGAAGGAAGGAAAGTCTTTAAAACAAAATAGAAAAAAAAATTAGTGCTAATAAAGGAAAAAATGAATACTTCCCAGAATAAGCTGGATGAATTAAATCTTCAGACTTTGGCATTCCTAGTATGTGGAAAGAGATCTATCTACATCAGTCCAGGTTCAAGGATGGATTAATAGAAGATGGCCTCCATTTCCTAGTTGCTGGGCTAATCATTAGGCATTTCATTATCTCAAAGGCTCATATCCCAAGTGCCAATGTCTTAGACCGTTATGACACATCTGATAAAAGGGGCTGGCAACAAAGACACTAGTTTTTGAGCTGATGAAGTCTGATAATGATTCATGGACTAATGAAATGGGGACTTTATGTAAGCATCTAATTTAAAAGCTGATCAAACATCTATTTCCTGGACAACTGAAACAGGGTCCAATTCCAACAAGCTCCTGATAGCTTCTTGCGCTACAGATATTAATGAAAGACAAGGTTGATCGATTTATAAAATATGAAAGCCTTTCTTGGAAAGGATATGAACTTAGGAGCTGAAGTACTCCTTTATAGACTATATTCTGTGGTACACCACACCTACATCCTTCTTTTGACTGCCTTCCTAAATCTAAAGCAGAGGTTCAGCTTTGCATTCTTTGGCTGTAGTTAAAGGCTATATCAAATTCTCAATATTTCAAATTCAAAAAGAGAATATGGCTTTCCACTTTTGTTTGGTGTCTACATATTTCATGTAGCTACAAGCTTATTTCCTTTTTGCTAAAAAAAAAAAAAAAAAAAAAAATAATAATAATAATAATAATAATAATAATAATAATAATAAAAATAAGATAAAATAAAATAAAATAAATAAATAAAATAATTATATATTGGTCAAAATTTTTGGCTGAGCATGACAATACAAAACCAAACCCCTGGACTCTGAGCCAGGTGAAGACTGTGGACTTCCATGATTCTCTTGTACATGTCCTTGACGACAATCAATTTCCTCTATAATATTTGAATTAATGCCAGCCTGAGAGATGGTGTTGGCAGACAAACAAACATCATGATATCTATACATGTGCCAGTTATTATCAATGCTCTTGTTAATTACTCTACTTTTACTTTTCATCCCAATTATGTTCTCATCTCCAACTACACTCTCAATTTTTCTTTGCCTAATGTTCTTAGTACTGGTTTGAATTCTGCCACTGTTACTATTGCTTTTGGTGTTGCACATGCTGCTGCTGCTGCTGATTCCTTTAATGTTATTTTTACTGCTGCTGTTGTTTTTGTTGCTACTGATTTTTCTAGTGCCATGGTGTCTATTCAAGAGTTCTTTTATATGAAAATTTTTATTTTTTTTAATGTCAACATCATTAAAATAATTAATGTGGCTGATATTGCCAAAACTGTCTCTGTTGTTATTCCAGGCATCTTGATAGATTTTATAGTTGTCGTATCCCGAGCAGGTGTTGGTGACATGCCTAAATCCCAGAGTTGTGTGTTATGAGCTGGTGGAGGAGTGAAGGTTGCCCAGACCCAGTACACCTGACGTGAAGGGTGCCCCTCCTTGCTGGTTACACCCATAAGCCGCTTGCTGTGCTGCTGCCTGGGCAGCCGCTGCTGCTGCCTGTTGCTGTTGCTGCTGACTGTTGGCTGACTGGCGACCACTCTTAGGCACTGGAGGGGCAAGGTAGGGATTGGTGGACAATGTGAGCACATCATTGCGGTCCTCTTTGTGGTATGCTAAGCAGCAACGGATGAATTGCTGAAACACAAACAAAGCACAATTTAACATGATGACCATTATGCTGGAAGAAGTATCATGCATATTGGGTAAGCTTAAACTAAGTGCTATGCAAAGACAAAATATCATATACATTTCTATGTATATACCATGGCCATTACCCTTACAAGTTTGACCAGGTCAAAGTACACTTAGGAGGAAGATTAGAGAGAGAGAGAGTGAGAGAGAGAGAGAGTGAGAGAGAGAGAGAGTGAGAGAGAGAGAGTGAGAGAGAGAGAGGAGAGAGGAAAGAGAGAGGACAGAGAGAGTGAGAGAGAGGAGAGGAAAGGAGAGAGAGTGGAGAGGGAGAGAGGAAAGAGAGAGGATAGATAGATAGAGAGAGGAGAGAGAGGAGAGAGAAAATCACACCATTCCTCCAATACCAATCAATACCCTGTTTGGAATATTGGCTTCATGTTATTTTGGGGTTAAAAGCTGCTCAGTAGCATGCAACTAACACTTTAGGGTCTATATGGGGTACCCCTACAGACCAGAGCCACACATTATTTTGTGATAGAGGAAATCTCTATTCATAGAGAAATGATGATACTTTGTTATACTGCAATTGTCCCTTCGTTATGCTGTCCCCCCACTCTTAATACTGTCCTGTACCACTTCTTTGAATATTCATTTCCTTTCTTGCTCAACCCTGAGGTAGGGGAGAATACCACTGCCACTGAGTGTTCCCACTTAAGTTGTAAAAGGCAACAAAAATGGGATGGGGATAGGACTAGGCATCCTACTCTCTGTAGCCTGGGAGGAGTTTTCCAAACAGAACCCTAAGGTTTTGGTCTTTTAATGTCTGTGGATGTGGTACAAATGAGAGTAAAAGGGAGGTAAGCAGTATGTTTGTAAGAAGATGGATGGGTTGGCATTGAGTGAAACTAGGTTGAAAGGGAGAGGCGAGTTTGAGTTTGGTAGTGTAGTTGAGAGGGTGTCAGGAGTGAAGAGAGGATGAGGGAGAGGGGTGTGGCTATACTAGTATATGAAGAGATAGGTGAATGTGTGGAGTGGAAGGAGGTTTCTTCAATGTTAATGTGGATAGAGGTGAAACTGGGAAGGGAGATATGGGTTTTTGTAAGTGCATATGGGCCTGGTAGTGAGAAGTGTGTTAAAGAATGGGAGGCTTTTTGAATAGATTTAAATGAGTGCATTGTGGGTTTTGGGGGAAATGTCAATGTAGTGGTATTGGGAGATCTTAATGATAGGGTATGAGATGAACCAACCTGATGTATGGAAAGGAAAAGTGAAATAAAGGCAAGTGGAAGACCTGGAATGAGATAGATGGATAGGGTAAAAGGAACTTTGTGGTATATCATGAGAATAAGGAAGAGAATGCGAGAGATAGGCATGTGTGGAGAGATTGTGATTGTATGAATTGGTGAGTACCAAAGATGTGCTATTTGGATGAGTGAACGAGGATGGGTTTGCTGTATGGTGATACAGTGATGGTAAACCAGCTTTTGGCTGTTGTTGTTGTTGTTGTCGTTCCCTAGACTGTCTGTCCCAGTCTTTTGGCTGTTGGGCCCTAGGGTGAAGCTGTTTCTCATTGTACAGTATTTTACCTAGGCAGGGGGCAAAACAATTACGTTGCAAAAGAGTAATGAACAAACGATCAAAGAATTAGGTGACCTAAAGAGTAATGAACAAATGGTCAAAGAATTAGGCGACCTAAAGAGCGAAATTGTAATCCTAAAAAGAGAAAATGAAAGAATGAAAAATGAGGATAAAAATAAAAATGAAGAATTGAAAAAAGTCAAAGAACAATTACAAGCAGTGACCAGAACTGTGGAAGAGTCAATTAAAGAAACAGACCTGAAATAAAAAATCAATGGAAAGAAGAACAGGAAAATAAAAAAATATCCTTTAGTGAAATAGTACAAAAACAGATGGAGGAAAATAGAAAAAAGTCATTTAAAGTGATTAAAGAATAGGAAAATTGGGTGTGAGATACAGTTGACAAAGGTAAGTGCATTGTGGTCCATGGTATCCAGGAAAAACATGATATGTATAGATACCGGAGAGAAAAGGAGAAGGAAATAGCTCAGGAAATTTTGAAAGAAATACAAGATGAAGGACAAAATCTCGATAAAGAAATTGATAAAATCTACAGAATAGGCAAATATTCAAAATAAAAACAACATAGACCGCTGAAAATAAAACTAAGAACTCAAATGATAGAAGAAATATGATCAAAAGCAGTTAAATTGGCAGAAATTCAAACCTATATGGATACAAAACGAAATGAGTGATGAGGAAAGACAAAACTCTCAGAATTGAGAAAAGAACAGACGGAAAAAAAATTAGTTTTTTGGAGAACTGGACTTGAGACTGAAAAAATTGTACATAAAAAAAATGGAAACTTAAAACCAAAAAAGGAAGGATATGAAAATAAAGGTGGCATACACAAATATCAACAGCATGATCTCTGGAATCAATTAACTAAATGACTATCTAGAAAGAGAAAAACCTGACATCATGGGTATTGTGGAGACAAAACTAAAAGGAAATATATCAACAAGTATAGTGGGACAAGGTCTATACAACCACTGGGTGAAAAATAGAACAGAAAAGCAGGGAGTAGGTGTCACGATATTGACCAAAAAAGGTCTAAATGTGACAAAGATAAACGAAGGCCAAGGCAATGTAGAACTAATTATGATCAAAATTGTAAACAAAAGGATAAAAGGCAGAAAAGTTGTTGTAGTGTCTGTACCACCAAAAACACTGGCTTGGTCAGATAGCGAACATTCTAAATTACTGGGAGACACAATGAATGCAATAAATGAGTTACTAAAAGAGGATGGAAACATAGTAATCTTGGGCGATTTTAATGCAAAGGATATAATCTGGGAAGAAATAGTAAAAGGGGGAGAGGATCATTGGAGCAACATCCTACTAGATATGACCATCAAATACACCCTCACTCAATGGGTTAAGGAAAATACTAGATATAGAAACAATAAGGAACCATTGAAACTAGACTTAATATTAACCACTTCAGTACGGAACTTAAATCTCGCGGGCAGCAGCCAATGCCAGCCGTACGACGTGTCGTAATAATACTCGCATCATAAAATATAGTCACCGCTTATATCGATCGTTCTCTCTTTCACCCGCGAATTTTGAAAACCACAGAGAATGGGATTCAGGGCGCATTTGGGAGAATGTAAAAACACAGGGGTGACTACAATAAATATAATCAAGACGCCGATATGGCAGCGTCGCGAATCCACTTGCTCCTCATGACGCCTACGTGTGCGGCACCGTATGGAAGGGGTTAACTTCTGAACCAGATATTGTGAACAAAATGGAGTACAAAACACCAATTGGAAAGAGTGACCATATACTAATAGAGTTTGAATTAAAAGAACAGAACAATGTAAGTAGAAACAATAAGCATAGAGAAGGAAGATTAATGTAAAATAAAACGGATTTTGAAAAACTAAGAAAAATATTCCAAAACAAAACTGGGACAAATTTTCCAAAGAGGAAACAAAGATGGAAGACAAATGGAACATATCCAAAGAAAAGTACAAGGAAGGAATTGACAAATATGTACCAAAACAGAAACAAAAAGAAACTTATATAAAGTGTTGGTATAACAAAATGTGCAGCAAGGCTAGAGACAGAAGAGACAAAGCCTGGAAAAAATGGAAAAAAGACAAAAAAGCATCCAAATGGCAAACATATATAAAACTTAGGAACGAATATGTGAATATATGCAGGAAAGAAAAAAGAAATTATGAAAAAGATATTATAGACAAATGTAAGGATCAACCCAAACTCTTTTACAGATATATAAATGAAAAACTAAAGGATAAACACGAAATAGAGAAATTGCGTGAAGGAGATAAAGAATATATAGATGATACAGAAATGGCAGAAGTCATGATCAAACATTTCAGGTCAGTTTTTACAATTGAGAGCTCACAATTTTGGGAAGATAGAAAACAAGAAAGATCACCCAAAAATGGACGAAATGTAACACAAAAAGAAATATGAGATCAAATAAAAAACCTAGATGTCAGGAAATTGCACGGACCAGACAGAATTGCAAATTGGATACTGAAAGAGTGTATAGACGAACTGACAGACAAACTGTACAAGATAACAGACTCCTCACTCAAAGAAGGAAAGGTACCACAAGATTGGAAAAATGCAAACATAGTACCAATATACAAAGAAGGAAATAGGGAAGATCCTACAAACTTCAGACCAGTATCCCTTACAAGCACAGTAGCAAAAATATGTGAAAAAGTCATCAGAAATATATGGACCAAACACTTGGAGGAAAATAAAATAATAAGTCCTAAACAATTTGGCTTTAGACATGGAAGATCGTATACCACAAACCTAATTTGCTTTTACTCGAGATTAATTGAGATAATACAAGAAATAGATGGCTGGGTAGATTGCACCTTCTTGGATTTGCAGAAGGCGTTCAATAAGTGGGACAGAAGAGAAACAAGAGGACATGAAAAGAAACTAATGAAAGACACTTATAGAAGAGACCTGAAAAAGAATAGCTTCCCACATAGTGATTGATGTCTGGAACAAACTGAACAGAGAAACAGTGAATGCCAAAACTATACATGATTTTAAGAATAAACTGGATGCGGAGAGGTATGAAAATGGGTCACTACGAGCATAGCTCTCGTCCCGTAAAATACAACTAGGTAAATACATACGTACATACACCAACAAATCTCCCCCCCCCTTACAAGGGATGTAGCCAAAAACAAAAGCATAAAATCCACTGCCACCAATTGCATCCCCACATACTCCACTCCCATTCACTCCCCCTCCCTCACTCTTCTGACCAAGTGCCCTAGGTCAGAAGCAATGTAGCATGACACAGCATATCCACTGCAAGGCCGCTTCATTTAATTGGTGACCCTCCCCTATCCGTCCACTCATGCAGAAAAAGAAAAGATGGGGAGAAATCCACTTGAGTTGCATCAAAATATCATTCACACATACTCCTTCACCACCCCCATCCTCACCCACTCCCTTCCATACATCACAGCATCATCCATACTCAACCATTTTCCACTCACCCCATCTTCTGTCTTCTCCCTTCCTTCCTTCCTCAACAGACATTCCCCTCCTTCCACACCTCTTTTACTAATCTTTCTTCACTCCTTCACTCATTCTTTCCATGTGTCCAAACCATCCCAATACTCTTTCATCAACTCCCTTTTCACCCCTGCTCTCCTCACCTCTTTCCTTACTCCAGCCTAATCACCCCTACCATACTTCACATGCATTTCATTTCAAAAACATTTAAACTCTTCCCATCTCTGTTCTATGTTTCTGCCCCATACAATGCTGTCAGCACAATCACTCCTTCAAATTAAAACCCTTGATGTCAGAAAATCACATGGCCCAGACGGAATTGCAAACTGGATACTGAAGGAGTGTATGGAGGAATTAACTGACAAAATATACAATATAATTAAATCCTCACTTAAAGAAGGAAAAGTACCATTGGACTGGAAAAAGGCAAACATTGTACCAATTTATAAGGGAGGTGATAAAGAAGATCCATCTAACTACAGACCGGTCTCACTAACAAGCACAATAGCAAAAATTTGTGAAAGAGTTGTCAAAAACAGATGGGTTAAATACCTGGAAGAAAAATCTATACTGAACCCAAATCAATTTGGATTCAGAAAAGGGAGATCATGTACAACAAATCTGATCTGATTTTACTCAAGATCAGTAGACATAATACAAGAAAGAGATGGATGGGCGGACTGTGCTTTTCTGGACCTGCAAAAGGCATTCGATAAGGTACCTCATAGGAAACTAATAAATAAGATAGAGTCAAAGGGTGGCATCAGAGGAAAATTATTGGATTGGATGAAAGACTTCCTGATTGGGAGGAAAATGAGAGTTGTAATTAGAGAAAAATTCTCCAACTGGGAAGAAGTAAAAAGCGGTGTCCCGCAAGGATCAGTACTGTCCCTGATCATATTCGCCATATACATTAATGACATGAATGAAGGCGTGGAGTGCTATAAATATTTTTTTGCAGATGATGCAAAATTACTAAGAAGGTAAAAACGGAAGAGGACTGCAACTCATTGCAACAAGATCTGGACACGATATGGAATTGGACTCAAAAGTAGGAAGTGAAATTTAATATAAAGAAATGCAGTATAATGGAATTTGGAAAGAGTAAAAACAGAATATCAAAAGATTACAGAATTGGGGAAGAAAAAATAAAAAAGCAAACTCTGAAAAAGATCTTGGAGTGATGATTGGAAAGGACATGAAACCAGATAAGCATATAGATAAAATATTCAAAGAAACCTACAATTTATTGAGGTCAATCAAAGTGGCATTTACTTATATGGATGAAGAAATGCTAAAGAAAATACTAACTACACTAGTAAGACCAAAACTTGAGTACGCAGCATCACTTTGGACACCCAGTACCAAAAAGAATATTAAGAAACTAGAAAGATTACAGAGCGACAACCAAACTAGCACCGACTCTCGCCGAACTAACATATGAGCAAAGACTATCCAAACTGAACCTACCAACTCTGGAACAAAGAAGAGAAAGGGATTTGCTGACTATCTACAGAATAATGAAAGGAATGGAAGTTTTAGACAGGAACGACCTGTTAGTGTGGGACAACAGTAAAACGAGAGGACACGGAAAAAAAAACTGAAAAATGATAGTTATAGAAAAAACTTGAAAAGGAACAGTTACCCACACAGAGCGATTAATACATGGAACAAATTAAGACAACAAAACAGTATGTGCAAACACTATACAAGATTTTAAGATAAAACTTGATGCGGAGAGATACAAAGACGGGTCACCACGAGCATAGCTCCCCTCCCGTATATTACAACTAGGTAAATACACACACACAGTGCCAGTCGAACGAATCGGATGTGCCTGAGAATGCTCCGCGAGCTAGTGCTAAATCTAGTGATTCTTCAACCAAAATATGGCAATTTACCTAGTTGTAAACAGTTCGAAGGGTGACAATGATGAGTGGAACCGTGATGTGGCAGTGATTTAAGTTTAACAATAAAAAAAAGAAGAAAAAAAAAGGGAAATGGATAAAATGGATGATAAACCGACATACGCTGAGACAACCAAAAGACGATTAGATATGAGTAAGTATGAAACGCCTTTGGGAGTGGTTAGAAAAAAATTGTAATATTGATAGTCCTAGATATAAAGACCGAGTCATTCCATGGAATCAGAACAAAAAGAGGTATGTTCCTCAAAAGCATACTAATAAACCAAGAAATTTTTTAAATGAAAAGGGATATTGTTGAATGGAAAAGGGAACATAACCAATTACACAAAGTGAGTGAATTGAGGAAGGAAAATGCACTATTAAGGAAATGGAAGAAATGAAAAAGGAACTGGCTAAAGTAAAAAAATAATAATGAAAAGATGACAAGTGATGACACAAATATAAAGGAAACTTTCTTGAGGGAAGTTATTGGGAAGATACTAATAGAGGCAGGCAAAGTTGGTGAGAATATAAAAAAATCATACATGATGCAAATAAAAAACCAAATGAAAGACAAGGAAAAAAAATACTATTTAATTGGTCAAAGAACAAATGAACAAAAGTACAAAGGACACGGTGATAGAAGTAATAAAGGAAAAGAGAGATTGGCTAAGAGACACATTAGACAAAAAAAAAGAAAAAAAAAAAAGGATATTGTATCTATGGTATCAAAGAGAAACATGGACTAATATGGTTCCAAAGGGTAAAAAGAGAAGAATACAGTGACAGATATACCAAAAAAGAAATACAGGAGGAGTCACAAGGACTTGGAAAGGGGAGAGAAGAAATCTACAGGATGGGGAAATATTCTGAAGAGAAGAATTGACTTAATTCGCATAGGATAGCAGAAAAAATATTAACATAGGAAAACTAGCAAAAAGTAAAAACTACAAAAGTTTATGGATAAAAAAGGAACTAAGTGATAAGGAAAAAGAAAAAGAAAAAACACTTAAAGAGGATGCTAAGAAAAAGAACAGAAAACGAAAGTTTTTTTTTTTTTGAGAGTGATGGACTTGAGACTGAGGAAATGGTACATAAGGGAAAAGGAAATGCAGGAGCAAGAAGAAAAGGAGGAAGAAAAAAAAAATAAGATAACATATACCAAAATAGATGGATTGATATCAGGAATAGATGAATTGAATGACTATCTGGAACAAGAAAAACCAAATATAATGGGGATTGTGGAGACAAAATTGAAAGGATAACTACCACCAAATAGTATAGGCCAAGGATTATATAATTGTTGGTTCAGAAATAGAGAAACAAAGCAGGGTGGAGGAGTCATGTTGCTAACCAAGAAAGGCCTAAATGCAACAAAAATCACAGGAGAGAAATATGTGGAGTTGATTTTGAAAAGAGTTGAGGATAGAGATATGAAAAATAGAAAGTATGCAGTGATTTATGTCCTGCCTCAAACCCCATGGAATGAAAGTGAACACTCCAAAATGTTGGAAGACACAAGAAAAACACTAGATGAAATACTAAAGAAAAAAATCTGGTAATTATGGGTGATTTTAACTTGAAAAAAATATGTTGGGAGGAAATGACTGTGAAAGGTGGAGAAGATCACTGGGGAAACATATTCCTAGAAATGACCATTAATTACACATTGACACAATGGGTCAAGGAAAATACCACATATAGAAATAACGATGAACCCTCAAATTTGAATTTAATATTCACATCAGAACCCAAACTTGTGGATAAAATCAAATACAAGACACCAATTGGAAAAAGTGATCACATACTACTAGAACTAGAATTAAATGAAGAAACAAATATAGAAATTCACGAAAAACACAGAAAAGGAAGATTAATGTATAACAAAACAGATTTTGGGAAACTTGGAAAATTCTTTCAAGAAGCAAATTGGAAAAAAATTAATAATGAAGAAACAAAGGTTGAAGAGAAATGGACAGTTTGGAAGGAAATCTATAATACATACATACATACATATAACAAAGACTTTTTTCCCCTTACAATGGTGGTAGCCAAAAATAAAAAAGGCATAAAAACCATTCCCACCCATTCCATCCCTACATACACTCCAGTCCCCTCCACCCCTACCATCCCTCTTTATCTTGGCACCTCCTGGATGACAGATCATCCCTGCACCTTGTCCACTGCCCTGGGTATGAGGCAGTGTTGCAAGACACAGCACATCCACAGCAAGGCCGCTTCATTAATCTGGCGACTCCCCCTCTCCATCCCCTCATGCACAAAAGGAGAAGACGGGGAGAAATCCCTTCGGGCTGTGTCAAATTTTTCTCACACATACTACCTCACCCCTCAACCCCCCCACCCATTCCACCTCATGCATCACAACATCATCCATATACAACCATTCTCCATTCACCCGTCTTCTGCCCTCTCCCGCCCTTCCTCAACAGACATTCCCCTCTTCCCCAAAGACCCTTTCACCCCATCCATCCATCTCATCCTAGGTCACCCCTTAATGTTCACTCACTACACATCTGCCTTCCATACCTCTTTTACTAGTCTTTCTTCACTTATTCTTTCCATGTGTACAAACCATCCAAATATTCTTTAATCCACCCTATCTCCTCATTTCTCATTCTATCCAGCCTAGTAATCCCTATCATACTTCTCAGACACCTCATCTCAAAAACATTCAAACTCCTTCTCTTATGTTCCATGTTTCTGCCCCATACAGTGCTGTTGGCACAATCACTCCTTCATACAATCTCCTCTTAGCCTCCATTCCAATGTCTATTCCTCATTACACTTTTTAATCCACCAAGGCATTTACTCGCTTCTTTCATTCTACATTCTACCTCCACCTCCACTCCACCTTTTCCTGCCACATTCGCACCCAATTATCTAAAACTATCCACTTCTTCCAGTCACTCTCCCTTAATGCTCACTTCCAGTCTGTTGCCACTTTCACCCCTTGTACATCTCATCACCTTACTTTTTCCCACATTTATCAACTTTCTTCTTTCACACACTCTCCCAAACTCTGTCACCAACTTTCTCAATCCCTCCTCTGATCCTGCTACAGGCACAGTGTAGTCTGCAAACAACAGCTGGCTCACCTCCCACTTTTCTCTATTTTCTTTAAACATCTCCAATCCCTGACCCACTACCCTTGCATTTACCTCTTGCACCACCCCATCCATATATAAATTGAACAGCCAGGGCGACATAACACATCTCTGACGAAGTCCCACCTTTACCTCAAACCACTCACTCTCTCCATTTTTAATCCTGACACATGCTCTACTACTCTCTTGGAAGCTCCTAGCTTTCCTCCTATCCCTTATATCTGCAAGACCTCCCACAGTGCCTTCCTCTCTACCCTGTCATAAGCCTTTTCCAGATACATAAAAGCCCAAAAAACATCCTTACCTTTTCCTATAGCTTTTGCACATATCTGTCTTACCACAAAAATCTGATCTACGCAACCTCTTCCTGTCCTAAATCCACACTGTTCGTTGCCAATTACTCCCTCTGTTCCTCTCCTCATCCTCTAAATCAAGATCCTCCCTTAAGCCTTCCCAACTACACTTAACAAGCTAATCCCTCTGAAACTACTATACTCACACTTGTCCCCTTTTCCTTGCAAAGTGGAACTATACAAGCACTCCTCCAGTCCTCCGGTACACTACCCTCTCTCCAGCAAACATTAAATAACCTCACCAGCCAGTCCACCATCACTGTACCTTCTTTTTTTAGACATTCTGCATGGCATCCATCCAGACCAGGTGCCTTACATGCTCTCATCATCTTAACAACTGCCTTCTCTTCATCCTTCCTTATTTCTCCTCCATTTTCCTCACTCATCACTCTCACTTTCTTAGCACTTCCAACTGCAACTATCTTTCCCTCCCTATCCTCCTTCACATTTAGCAACTCCCTAAAATATTGTGCCCATCTTCCCCTTACTGCCTTCTCTTCCATTATCATCTCTCCATCTGCACCTTTTACCTTTTCTTCTCTACTTGATTCGCCTCCTCTTCCTCTCTTAATTTCTTTCCAAAACATCTTTTTATTACTTTCAAAATTTTCTGTCATACTCTTACCCCATTTCACATCTGTTCTCCTCTTTGCCTCCTTCACCTTGTGCTTTACTTCTCTTCTCTTTTCTTTGTAGCTCTTATATGACTCCCTCGTCCTATTTTGTAACCAATCTGTGAAAGCTCACTTCTTCTCTTTTACAACCTTCTTTGTTTCCTCATCCCACCATTCACTACTCTTCCTTCTATTTCCTCCCGTCCTTCTTGTCCCACACACCATCTTTGCACACCTTGTGACTCCCTCCTTGAACCATCCCCATTCCTCCTCCACTCCTAGCTCTACTCTATCCTTCACTCCCTCCCTCTCCTCTCTCAACTTCTTCTTGTACTCCTTCTCCTTTTCCTTTTCATTTAAAGAGTTCACGCTAAGCACCTCCCTACCTTTTGTCCTTTTCCTCTTTCTCCATCTATCCTCCACTCTCAACTTACCTTCCACCAAAAAATGATCAGATATTCCCCCACTCTCTCCCCTTAGCACATGTACATCCTTGACCCCTTCGATACGATGACGCCTACGTAGGCGTCATGAGGAGCAAATGGGTACGCGAGGATGCCGATGTCGGCGTCTTGATTATATATATTGTAGTTGTACCTGCGTGACCCCCATACTCTGTAAACTGGCTTCATCATATTTTCTATGGTTATCAAAATTCACGGGTGAAAGAGAGCGAGCAATACAGCGGTAACTTTATTTTCTATAATGCGAGTATTATGACGCAACATTGCACATCTGGCAGCTAATGCTGCCCACGAGATTTTGGCCCGTATTGAAGGGGTTCACTCTTCCTATCTCCTATCTACCACTACATAGTCCATTAACGCTCTATCTACCACCCTTCCATCCACTACCCTCTCCCATGTGTACTTATGCTTGACTTTCTTCTGAAACATTGTATTTGCTATCATCAACTCTCTTTCTAGACACATCTCCACAATCAACTCTCCACTACAATTCTTTCCTAAAACTCCACATTTCCCAACCACTCCATCAATTGGTTCATTTCCTACCCTAGCATTAAGGTCTCCCAATACTACTACATTGACATTCCTCCCAAATCCCTCTATGCACTCATTTAAATCTATCCAAAAAGCCTCCCTTTCTTTTACACTCTTCTCACTACCAGGCCCATATGCACTTACAAAAACTCACATCTCCTTTCCCAGTTTCACCTTCATCCACTTATCCTTGAAGAAACCTCCTACCACTCCACTACATGTTTACCTATCTCTTCACTTACTAGTATAGCCACCCCTTCTCTCCCTCACCCTCTCTTCACTCCTGAGAACCTCCCAACTAAACTCACAAACTCACACTCGCCCTTCCCTCTCAACTTAGTTTCGCTCAAAGCCAACACATCATCATTCTTCTCACAAACATACTATCTATCTTTTCCATTTTACTCTAATTTGTACCACATCCATGCACATTATAAGACCCAAACCTTAGGGTGTTGGTTGGAAAACTCCTAGACCCTCTTATGCCTTTACTTTTTTTAGGAATGTCCCCTGTGGGGCTACAGGGAGAAGGATGCCTGGTCCCAATCCCCATCCCGCTTTTCTTGCCTCTTATGATCCAAATAGGAATACTTGGTGGCAGCATTCTTTTCCCCCTCACCACAGAGTAGGCAAAACAAGGAAATGAAATTCAGAGAAATGGTGCAGGACAGCAACAAGGGGTTGGGAGACAGCATAACAGAGGGACAGTAGCAGTATAATAATAGTTTCATCATTTCTCTATGAGCAGAGTCCTCCTCTATCACAAACAAAATTATGTGTGGCTCTGGTCTGTAGGGGCACCCAATATAGACCCTAAAGTATCAACTGCATGCTACTTTACCATAACAACATGCAGCCAATACCCCAGATGGTGACATTCAAGGAAAATTATTGGAATGGATGGAAGATTTCTTGACTGGGAGAAAAATGAGGGTAGTAATTAGAGACAAATACTCGACCTGGAAATAAATGATAAGTGGAGTCCCACAAGGTTCGGTATTGACTCCGATTATGTTTACCATATATATAAATGACATGGATGAAGGTGTGTTATGTTATATGAACTCTCGTGCACATGATGCAAAAATATTAAAGAAAATAAGTATAGAGGAAGATTGTGAATCACTACAGTAAGACCTATATAAAATATGGAAATGGAGTGAAAAGTGGGAAGTGAACTTTAACATCAAGAAATGTAGTATAATAGAGGTTGGAAAAAGTACATACATACATACATACATATACCAAGGCTTTTTCCCCCTTCCAAGGGAGGTAGCCACAAAAGGAAAGGCATAAAAACACTCCCACCCATTTCATCCCTAAATACACTCCACACCCCTCCCACCCTTCCTCTCATCTCAGCACCTCCTGGATGACGGGTCATCCCTGAACCCTGCCCACCGCCCTGGGTCAGAAGCAGTGTCGCAAGACACAGTACATCCACAGCAAGGCCGCTTCATTTAATCGGCGACCCCCCCTCTCCGTCCCCCTTTGCATATAAGGAGAGGACGGGGAGAAATCCCTTCGGGCTGCGTCAAAATTTACTCACACATACTACCCCACCCCCCCGCCTATTCCTCCTCATGCAGTCACAACATCATCCATATACAACCATTCTCCACTCACCTCTGTCTTCCGTCCTCTCCCTTCCTTCCTCAACAGACATTCCCCTCTTCCCCAAAGCCCCCTTCACCCCATCCATCCACCTCATCCTAGGATGTCCCCTCATGTTCACTCCCTCCACATCTGCCTTCCATACCTCTTTTACTAGTCTTTCTTCACTCATTCTTTCCATGTGTCCAAACCATCCTAATATTCTTTCATCAACCCTCTCTCCCAAATCCTTTTTCACCCCTGTTCTCCTCCTCACCTCCTCATTTCTCACTCTATCTAGCCTAGTAACCCCCACCATACTTCTCAGACACCTCATCTCAAACACATTCAAACTCCTTCTCTCTTCTTCTCTTATGTTCCACGTTTCTGCCCCATACAGTGCTGTTGGCACAATCACTCCTTCATACAGTCTCCTCTTCGCATTCATTCCCAAATGTCTATTTCTCATTACACTCTTTAAACCACCAAGGCATTTACTCGCTTCTCTCAATCTACATTCTACCTCCACCTTCACTCCACCTTTTCCTGCTACACTTGCACACAAGTATCTAAAACTATCCACTTCCTCCAGTCGCTCTCCCTTAATGTTCACTTCCAGTCTACTGCCACTTTCACCCCTTGTACATCTCATCACCTTACTTTTACCCACATTTATCTTTAGCTTTCTTCTATCACATACTCTCCCAAACTCTGCCACCAGCTTCCTCAATCCCTCCTCTGACCCTGCCACAAGCGCAGTGTCGTCCGCAAACAACAGCTGGCTCACCTCCCACTTTTCTCCATTTTCTTTAACCATCTCCAATCCCTGACTCCCTACCCTAGCATTTACCTCTCGCACCACCCCATCCATGTATAAGTTGAACAGCCAGGGCGACATAACGCATCCTTGACGAAGTCCCACCTTTACTTCAAACCACTCACTCTCTCCATTTCCAATCCTAACACATGCTCTACTACTCACATAAAAACTCTTGACAGCTCCCAAAAGCTTTCCTCCTATCCCATAAATCTGCATAACCTCCCACAGTGCCTTTCTGTCTACCCTATCATAGGCCTTTTCCAGATCCATAAAAGCCCAAAAAACATCCTTCCCCTTTCCTATAGCTTTCTCACATATCTGTCTTACCACAAAGATCTGATCTACACAACCTCTACCCGTCCTAAATCCACACTGTTCCTCACCAATTACTCCTTCTGTTCCTCTCCTAATCCTCTCAATTAAGATTCTCCCATAAGCCTTCCCTACTACACTCAACAGGCTAATCCCTCTGAAATTACTACATTCACACTTGTCCCCTTTTCCCTTGTAAAGAGGAACTATACAGGCACTACTCCAGTCCTCCGGTACTTTACCCTCTCTCCAGCAAACATTAAATAATCTCACCAACCAGTCCACCATCACTGAACCTCCCTTTTTCAGACATTCTGCATGACATCCATCCAGACCAGGTGCCTTACCTGCTTTCATCATCTTTACAACTGCCTTCACCTCATCCTTCCTTATTTCTCCTCCGTTCTCCTCACTCATCACTCTCATTTTCTTCGTATTTCCCACTGCAGCTATCTTTCCTTCCCTATCCTCCTTCACATTTAGCAACTCCCTAAAATATTCTGCCCATCTTCCCCTCACTGCCATCTCTTCCATTATCAACTCTCCATCTGTACCTTTTACCTTTTCTTCCCTACTTGATTCGCCTCCTCTTCCTCTCTTAATTTCTTTCCAAAACATCTTTTTATTACTTTCAAAATTTTCTGTCATACTCCTACCCCATTTCACATCTGCTCTCTTCTTTGCCTCCTTTACCTTTTTGCTTTACTGAGGAAATACAAAATTGGTGCAGAGGAATGAAAAAAGTGAGCTCGAAAAGGACCTAGGAGTAATTATCAGCAAAGACATGAGACCAGACAAGCTTATCATATAAGTAGCTGGAGAAACTTTCAATTTACTAAGGTCAGTGTAAAAGGCTTTTGACTATTTGGACAAGGAAATGGTAAAGAAAATATTAGTAACACTGATAAGACCAAGATTAGAGTATGCTGTGACACTATGGACACCCTGTACTAAACAGAATATGAAGACATTAGAAAGAATACAAAGGGCAACAACAAAGATGGTACCAACACTCTCCAAATTGACATATGAATAAAGATTGTCCAAATTGGAACTGCCAACCCTGGAACAAATAGAAAGAGATCTACTATTTACAGAAATATGAAAGGAATGAAAGTCCTAGATGGAGATGATTTATCAAAGCAGGTGAAAAGGAAAATTAGAGGTCATGAAAGGAAATTCAAAAAGGATAGTTATACAAGAGATCTGAAAAAAAAAAAAAAAAAAAAAGCTTCCCACACAGAGTGGTGAATATCTGGAATAAACTGGATGAGGCAACAGTGTGTGCAAATACTATTCAACAATTCAAGAATGAACTTGATGCTGAAAGATACAAAGACATGTCACTACAAGCATAGCTCCCTTCCCATATAATTCAACTAGGAATATACAATCTCCTCTTAGCATCCATTCCCAAATGTCAATTTCTATTTACACTTTTTAATCCCCTCAGGCATTTTCTTGCTTCTCTCAATCACCTCCACCTCCACTCCTCCCTTTCCTGCTACATTCGCCCCTAAGTATCTAAAGTTGTCCACTTCCTCCAGTCTCTCTCCCTTAAGCCCTTCCATACAATGATGCATACGTAGGCATCATGAGGCACAAGTGGGTATATGAGGATACGCACTGGTGTCTTGATTATATTTATTTTGTAGTTATAGCTGAGTGACTCCCAAATTCTGTGAACTGGCTTGATCATATTTTCTGAGGTTATTAATATTTAGAGTGAGAGAGAATAAGTAATACAGCTGTAACTTTATATTTTATAATGCAAGTATTGTGATGCATCATTGAATCATTGTACATCAGGCAGCTGATGCTGCCCATGTGAATTAAACTAATATTGAAGAGGTTAATATACTCACTTTCAACTTGATGCCATATTCTCCCCTTGTACGTCTCATCACCTTACTTTTACCCACATTTATTTTCAACTTCCTTCTTTTGCACACCTTCCCAAACTCTGTCACCAACTTCCTTAATCCCTCCTCTGATCCTGCTACAAGTGCAGCAAACAACAATTGCAGGCTTATCTTCCATTTTTCTCCATTTTCTTTAACCATCTCCAATCCCTGGCCCATTACCCTTGCATTTTCCTTTTGCACCACCCCATCCATGTATGAATTGAACAGCCAAGACAACATAACACATCCCTGGCAAAGTCCCACCTATACCTCTCTCCATTTCTAATTCTAACACAGGCTCTACTACTATCGTAAAAACTTACTGCCCTAAATAGGTTTACTCCTGTCCCATATACCAGCAATACCTCCCACAGTGTCTTCCTGTCTACCCTGTTGTAAGCCTTTTCCAAATCCATACAAGTCCAAAAAACATCCTTACCTCTTCCTAAAGTGTTCTCGCATATCTGCCTTACCACAAAAATCTGATCCAAACAACCCCTACCTGACCTAAACTCTCACTGTTCCTCACCAATTACTCCCTCTGTTCCTCTCCTAATCCTCTCAATGAATAACCTACCATAAGCCTTCTCAATTACACTCAACAAACTGATCCCTCTGAAACCACTACACTCACACTTGTCCCTTTTTTCCTTGTAAAACAAAACTGTACATGCACTCCTCAGTCACTCTTTTTTAGACAAACATTAAACAACCTCACCAGCCAGTCCATCACTGTAACTCCCTTTTTTAGAAACTCCACATGACACCCATCCAACCTTATTTGCTACATACATATACCAAGGCTTTTTCCCCCTTACAAGGGAGGTAGCCAAAAAGGAAAAGGCATAAAATCACTCCCACCCATTCCATCCCCGAATACACTCCACACCCCTCCATCCCCGCTCCCATCTTAGCACCTCCTGGATGACGGGTCATCCCTGCACCTTGTCCACTGCCCTGGGTCAGAAGCAGTGTCGCAAGACATCTTTTTATTACTTTCAAAGTTTTCTGTCATACTTTACCCCATTTCACATCTGCCCTCCTTTATATTACACTTCTCTTTGTACTTCTCATTTGATTCTCATCCTATTTTGTAACCAATCTGTGAATGCTTAT
Organism: Oratosquilla oratoria; assembly: GCF_046742065.1. Lineage (NCBI taxonomy): Eukaryota > Metazoa > Arthropoda > Malacostraca > Stomatopoda > Squillidae > Oratosquilla > Oratosquilla oratoria. The sequence continues at coordinate 20,753,468 of NC_134798.1, forward strand.
TTCTTCTCTTTTACAACCTTTTTTGCTTCCTCATCCCTCCACTCACTACCCTTCCTTCTATTTCCTCCTTGTTCCACACACCATCTTTGCAAACCTTGTGGCTCCCTCCTTGAACCATCCTCATTCATCCTCAAGTCCTAGTTCTACTTTATCCATCATTCCCTCCCACAGCTTCTTCTTGTACTCCTTTTCTTTCTCATATGTAAAAGGTAGATTGAGAGAAGTGAATAAATGCTTTGGTGGATTAAAAAGTGTAATGAGAAATAGACATTTGGGAATGGATGCTAAGAGGAGACTGTATGAAGGAGTGATTGTGCCAACAGCACTGTATGGGGCAGAAACATGGAACATAAGAGAGGAAGAGAGAAGGAGTTTTAATATGTTTGAGATGAGGTGTCTGAGAAGCATGATAGGGGTTACTAGGCTGGATAGAGTGAGAAATGAGGAGGTGAGGAGAACAGGTGGAAAGGGACTTGGGATATAGGGTGTTTGAGAGAGTATTGGGATGGTTTGGACACATGGAAAGAATGAGTGAAGACTAGTAAAAGAGGTGTGGAAGGCTGATGTGGGAGGAGTGAACATGTGGGGTCAACTTAGGATGAGATGAATGGATGGGGTAAAATGGGCTTTGGGGAAGAGGGAAATGTTTGTTGAGGAGGGATGGGAGAGGACAGAAGATAGGGGTGAATGGAGAATGGTTGCATAAAAATATCATCTATACATACCCATTCCCCACTCATCCCTATCTCCTGCCTTTACCCAAATTACAGGCACTCACCCACTCCCACACATTCCACTCCCTTCCACCACCCTTGTTTCCTTCTCACATAATTCACTTAGGGAAAACATATTGTGTTGGTGACTAAGGAATGCTAGTGTTGGGTATTGTTGTATTTACCTAATTGTGATGATAATGAATCAGTTTATCATCACAAAACTCCCCCTATCAGTAGGCTTTGACGGTGCCCTTTACAGAAGACTTTATAGCGTGGAATTTTACGAACTATGCCCTTGGTCCAACTAATATGTAGCAGAATTTACATAATTGTAGTATACAGGAAAGGAGTAATGCTTATTGGATTACCTTTCCTACTCTATTTTTTATACCTAGCCAGAAATTCATGTGCAGTTCTTAGTCTATATTCTTGATTTCCAATTATCATATTTAGATTTCAATTCATGTGTTGTTCCAGCTCGTATGAGGTGTTCTGTGTTATCTATGTGATGGTCACTTATAGGGTAGTTTGAATCTATGGCCAGGCCTATTCTGTGTTCGTACTGTTTTAATGATGGATGGTATCTTGCAAAGGCATGCAAGTGTGGTTCTTATCAAGTGTGGGAGAGCTTATTCTATGGGTCTTATATCTGGGGATTGTTAGTGGAGTACTAAGTTTCTTGCTGTTTTAAAGGGTTTGTTTGATGATCGTTCAACAAGGTGCCACACCAGAGACTACTAAATAAAATCAAAGCCCATGGCATTGGAGAAAAAGTGTTAGAATGGATTAGAGCTTGGATTAGTAGCAGAAAACAGCAGGTGGGGGCAATGTTAGTGGGGTTCCACAGGGCTCTGTTTTGGGTCCCTTTTTGTTCATTATGTACATAAATGACTTAGACGAAGGGATAAATAGTGATGTTAGTAAGTTTGCGGACAACAGTAAAATAGGACACCTAATTACATCAGGAGATGACACAGAGATTCTGCAGGATGATGCTAACAAATTGTTCACATGGTCAGTGAAATGGCAAATGAACTTCAACATCTCTAAGTGTAGCACATTAAACGTAGGGGTACAGAACCCCGAAAATAGATACAGCTTAGATAACACACTTTTAGAGAAAACTGAGTGCAAAAGAGACTTGGAAATTCTAGTGAGTCTGGACCTTAAAACCAGGAAACAGTGCATTAGTGCCAGGAATAAATCTATCAGAGCATTAGATTTCATTGCTAGGATGGTGATGAATAGAAGTGCAGAGGTAATTATCAAACTCTATCTAGCAATAGACCCATTCTTGACTATGCGGTACAGTTTTGGTCTCCGTCCTACAGAATGGACATCACTTCACTAGAATCTGTACAGAAAAGAATGACCAAAACAATACATGGATTCAGAAATTTGCTTTACAAAGAGAGGCTTAGGCACCTTAACTTACACTCTCTGGAAAGACACCAAGTCCAGGGTGATCTAATAGAGGTGTTCAAGTGGATCAAAGGCTTTAACAAGGGTGATGCAAACAAGGTTATCATATAAAAACAACAGGGCAGGACTCACAGTAATGGATTTAAACTGGACAAATTTAGATTTAAGAAGGAAATAGACAAGAACTGGTTTACTAATACGGTGGTCAACGAATGGAATAGACTTAGTAACCATGTAGTGAGCACTGAAACTATCAGTTGTTTTAAGAAATGGTTAGACAACTTTATGGATGGGGATGACAGGTGGTCATGGATATGGAGCTGCCTAGTGTAGGCCTTATGGTCTCTTGCAGTCTCCTTCATTTTTATGTTCTTATGTATTTCTATATGAGGGGAAAGAGAAGGGGGGTCGCCGATTAAATGAAGTGGCCTTGCTGTAGATGTGCTATGTCTTGCTACATTGCTTCTGACCCAGGGCAGTGGGCAAGATGAAGGTATGACCTCCAGGAGCCAAGAGAAGAGAGGAGGAGGGGTGGTGATTGGGAGTGGAGAATGTAGGGAGGAAATGGGTGGGAATGGATTTATGCCTTTGACTATGGCTACCTCCCTTGTAAGAGAGAAAAAGCCATTGGTATAAGTATGTACAAAGAGATTTGACAATAACAAAAGCTGGTAAAGCAATTAGGTAGGAAAGATATCATAAAGGCTGTCTGACAAAAGAAGGGACAGGTATGGTGGACTAGCTTGTGAGGTTGTTTAATCAGTGTCTAATGGAAGGGAGTATACCAGAAGACTGGAACTGTGTGTATAGTGCTGCTTTAGAAAGGAAAAGGAGACCAATCTGTAGTTTCAGAGGGATGTTTGTACAGTGTAGTTGCATAGGCACATGGGAGGGTGTTAATTGAGAAGATTAGGGGAGGAACAGAGGGAGTAATTGGTGAGGAACTATGTGGGTTTAGGAATGATAGAGGGTGCAATAATAATTCTTTATGATACTGTATTTTTGCAAGAAGTTTTTGGTAAAAAATTAGGATGTTCTTTGGCCTTTATTGATTTAGAGAAATCTTATGACAGAGTAGACAGTAAGGCATTACAGTCAAAAGTTTCAAATCAGTAGTAAAGCTTGTGCTAGGGTTGGGAATGGTGAAAGTGAGTAGTTTGAGGTTAATGTGGGGCTGTGCCAGGGTGTGCTATTTCACCATAGCTGTTAAATGTTTACATGGACAGGTGGTCGTGAGATAGATGTGAGGGTGATGGTAAGAGGACTGGAGATGGTTAGAAAGAGTGCAGGGAAGTAGGTGAGCCAGTTTTTGTTTGCTGATGACACTGCACTTCTTGCTGGGTCAATGGAAGTTCTGAGTGGAAAGGTATGTGATAGGAGGTATTCAAAAGTAAACATGGGTAAAAGCAAGGTAGAGGAAATGGATATTTTTGAATATTCAAGGTTACATGTACTAGGGAATGGAGGAGATGGAGGTAAACTACAGAATACAGGAAGCAATTTAATATCTTGGGGGACTCAAAAGTGTCATGAGAAGTAGGTATCTGGGGATAGATGCAAAGAGAAGACTGTGTTGTGACTACTACACTGTAAGGGACAGAGCCTTGGAATTTTAGGGAGGTAGAAAGGAGAAATTTAAATGTATTTACCTAATTGTAATATACAGGAAAGGAGCAACGTTCATTGGGTCCTGTATCTATATGGAACACTGTATTTCTTCAAATCCTTTTGACATGTGGTCTTTCTTAATTTACTTCCATGACCTCTTAAAGCCCTCCCAACTTTAATCACATTTCTTCTATCAATGTAATCTATCACCTTTACTGACCTGAACACTGTAACCATGTCACTTCTTTCTCATTTATCTTTCAATGTTGGCAGACCCAGTGCCTTTAGTTGTTCCTCATATGGTTTATCTGCCAGGTTGGGGACCAGTTTGGTTGTTGCCCTTTGTATTCTTAATCTTGCTTATATCTTTCACTGTGTGTGGGGACCATACTACTGACTCATATTCCAGTCTTGGATGTATCAGGGTTTCAATGAGTTTTTTCATCATCTCTTCATCCATATTGGAACACCACTTTAATCTTTTGCAGTAATCCATATGTCTCTCCCACAATCATGCTGATATGTCTGTCGGGTGACAGAGTATCTTTTATCAACACTCCCAAGTCTTTCTCCTATTTTGCTTTTGTAATGGGTTTGCTTCACAAGGAATAGTTTAAGGATGGCCTTTTGCTGCTATTGCCCATTTCTGGTATTTTGCATTTTTTGGTATTTAACTTAATTTCCCATTCTTGGCTCCATGCAAAAATAGTATCTAGATCTTTTTGCAATATTTCACTGTCCTCATTTTTCACTCTTCTCATGATTTTTGCATTGGCATATCTAGTTATTCCTTCCATTATGTCATCATTAACATAGACAAGAAACATTATTGGTGCAAGCACTGAACCTTGTGGTACTCTGCTCGTTACTGCTCCCCAGCTTGACCTTTACTACTGTCCTTGTGTAGCTTTCCTTCAAAAAGTCTTTAATCCATTCTGATAGTTTGTCTCTCAGTCCTCCAACATGCTCCAATTTCTAAACAAGTAGACCGTGAGGTACTTTATCAAATCCCTTATAGGTTGAGGTACACGCAGTCTACCCACCACTCTCTCTCTTGCAGCACATCACTCTCAAGTAAAATCTTAAAAGATTCGACACGTGTGACTTTGCAGATCTGAAGCCAAACTGGCTCTCAGAATGTCCATATTTTCAAGATATTTGGTCTATAGATATTTCACAATTCTTTCACATAATTTCACTATTGTGCTGGTGATACTGGCCTATAATTTTGTGGTAATTCCTTGTTTCCACCTTTGTGAATTGGCACCATATTTGCTCTTTTCCAATCAAGTGGCACAATGCCTTCTTTCAATGAACATGTAATAAGACTGTGAACCTTGTCTGTTAGTTGTTCCCTACATTCTTTAAGTATCCAATCTAAGATCTTGTCAAGTCCTGAGGCTTTTGTCACATTGAATGATCCCAGGAGATTGAGCACTTCCCTCACCTCTACATTTATATCTGCTAGCCCTGATTTTTTGCTCCCCTCGCTTTTCTCCAAAACATTGTGCCCTTTTGTGAAGACCAATTGGAAACCCTCATTCATTATTTCTGCCTGAGTTGAGGCCTCTTCTAAGACCTCACCATCTTTGAAGAGGAAATTGAAAGGAGAAATTGAAATGCATTTGACATGGAGTATTCAAGAAATATGGTGGATGTTATGAGAATGAACAGTGAAACATGAGGTGAGGAGGAGAACAGAGAAGTAAAGGGAGTTGGCATATATGGCTGATGAAAGAAAATTAGGATGGTCTGGGCATGTGGAAAGAATATGTGAGGATAGACTAGCAAAAGGAATGAGGAAGGTAGGAGTAGATGCAGTGAGCTTGAAGGGTAGATCAAAAATATGACTGATGGATGGGGTGAAGGGCACCTTGAGCAAAAGGGAATGTTTGTTGAACAGGGAAGGGAGAAGGCAAGAAATAAGTATGACTGGAAAATGGTTGTAAATGGACAATAGATAGATGCAGCCTATAGGGATTACTCATTTTCTCTATTTTCACAAGAGGGAACAAGGAGGGAGGGTTGCCATGTAAACAAAGCATCTGGCCCTGCTGTGGATGTGTTGTGTCTTGCTAAAATTGCCTCTGACCTGAGGAGTGGGCAGGGGACAGAGATGACCCTTCATTCACAAGGAACTAAAATAAATGGGAAACAAATGGGTGATGGATGGGGATGGGTGCATACCTTGGCTGGCTATCTCATGAGGGGGAAGAAGCACATTGGTATTAGATAGATGGACTGAGAAAACTATTGCCCTGTCTGAAATTCCTTTCATTTGTGCCAAGTTTCCTACTCACAAAGGTATATATTTATATTTTCCATATTTTCTTAATTCTATTATTTTGCATTAAAAACCTATCATCATGATATGGTGCTATCAATATCTATTTGCGAATTACTATCTCAGGTGTGGATGTAGTGCATTCAGGGATTTTACATGGTTAGGTCAGGCACTGAGTTGTAAATCACATCTAAAGCAATTAACATTTTTCTAAATAAAAAAATATATATATACATTTTTAGTTGTGCATACACTAGAACCTTGCATTCATGTCTAATGTTTATTAAGGCCATTTAATGCCCAATCAATTTGAAATGGCCTACCCAAAAGACACACTCACCTTTGCCTCATTGCTAACGACAGGTTTGGGAGGGAACTGCACGTCCGTGGCCTTGAGGATTGTGTTTTCCTCTAATATGGTTGCCTGGCTCTGGTTGTGCCCAAAAGGTTTTTTCCCATAAAGGCACTGGTAGAAGATCACACCCACTGACCAAACGTCAACTTTACTTGAGATCTTTGGTGGAGTTTTACCAACAACAAAACATTCAGGAGGGAGGTACCTGAAAGATAAAAATATTTTATTTTCCTCCTGATTATGAGGTATTATATTCAAAGTGGGCTCCTGGCAAGTGGTGGTTTCTGTGCAATAGGCATACAGGAGAGAGAGAGAGAGAGAGAGAGAAAAAAAAAAAAAAAAAAAAAAAAAAAAAAAAAAAAAAAAAAAAATAAAAATCCAAACAATTAACAATTTACTTACAAAAACATCTTTTCAAATACTATCACCATTAAGAAACTCTTATAAATTACAACTATAGACATAACTCATTTCTATTTTACAAGTACATAAGGATATCGTGTTCACTCCCAGCAGGTGTGCAGCTATGCACACAGCTAGTGACTTGCACATCATCTTTGTAGTATATCATGTATTTGTTGTGGTCTCATCTAACAAAATATTTTACTCCCTTGTCAATCCCATGCTAAACAAGGTATAAGTTAAAATTTTCTTAGTTTGAATATACAATGGATGGTTGGTTATTAATTTTGCCTGCTGTAGCACAAGAGGGATGGGAGAACAAATCACATTGCTGGATAGGACAACTACATCCATGCTACGAAGATACATTTGTCATTAGCCACAGACTGCAGCTATGCACTGCAGTTTATATCAATGATCACCTAGCAATTTAATGACATGGTAAATATATTCTGGCAACCAATCCCATTAGTTTATTTATGAACCTGTATTGTTGATCTACATCATGATGTAATTCAAATGCAGCCATCTATAATCCATCTGGGGTATTGGCTGCATGTTATTGCACATTATAATTTGCTTAGCAGCATGCAGCAGATACTTCAGAACTATATGGGGTCCCCCTATGGATCAGAGCCCCACAAAATTTTGTTTGTGATAGAGGAAATATCTACACATAGAAAGTGAAGGGGACGGGCATCTACATGAATGAGCACCTGACGAAACGAACTGGAGAGATTGCCAAAACAGCTCACAACCTGAGGAAAAAAGGGAAGATCATCTCCACATGGACTGGAGACTGCAAGGTGTATATCAAGTGCAGGGATGAAAAAGTAAATCAGGTGAGTAATCTTGAACAATTAGTTGAATTTCAATAGTTCACATTCCTTAACCTCCTAACACAAACATAACCATGAACACTACAACTAACACAAAAACAAAAACAAACATAAAAAACTGTACTTCCTGCCATACCCCTGTCCCTACCAATCACCTCAAATGTACATCATGCAAACATTTACATCATTTCATGTGCGTAAATATACCCGTAAATACTGCCAAAAATAATCCCAATATTTTCAGAAACTGGTTCTGCACAGACTGCTCAAAAACATTTCCCTATCATGCCATCTCAAACACAGAAATTAATTTTTTGTTTTCCATGCCAAACCTCAAATTGAGAAACCCAGATGTATATACCGCTATTAAGAAGTATAAAGAAATAGACAATATATCAGAAAAGGAATTTTCGATATTAAATCCCAATAACACCCAAATTGACTCCGAATTAAATTTCTACTCAAAACTAACAAAAGACAGCGATTAATATAGTGATACACAATTTGACACAGTATTTTGTGATATTAATGGCTTCACACTAATTCACATTAATGCAAGGAGCCTAAATGGTATCAGAAAATTGACTGTTATCTCAAGTTACTCAATAAAAGCTTTGATGTTATAGTGATAAGCGAAACATGGATTGACCCAGGATGTCTAGTAAACTTCTTACAAGACTATACTCCCTACAGTGTTAATAGACAGATCCAAAAAGGCGGCAGAGTCTCTATCTTCATAAAAAATTAAATTTCATGCAAACTAATAAATCAATCCACTAATTCGTATGAGAACTTATTTGATTGCGTAGCCGTTGAGATTTCCAGTAAAACAAAACAAAAAAATACTGTCATAACAAGTATCTACAGAAAGCCAGGCACGAACACGAGTTCACAAATATGCTTGAAGAAATCATAATTCCATTTAAAAATAAAAACCTATATCTTTGTGGTGACTTCAACATAGATTTGAGTACAAGACTCACAAACAAGACATTTTAAAGATATGATTTTTTCATTAGGTATGTATCCTTTGATAAATAAACCAACCCGAATAACAAATACCAGTGAGACAATGATAGATAACATTTTTACCAATACTATAAATTCAGAGATTCATAGTGGTATCTTAACCACTTCAGTACGGGACTTAAATCTCGCGGGCAGCAGCCAATGCCAGCCGTATGACGTCACGTAATAATATTCTTATCATAAAATATAGTCGCCGCTTATATCGATCGTTCTCTCTTTCACCCGCGAATTTTGAAAACCACAGAGAATGGAATTCAGGGCACATTTGGGAGAATGTAAAAACACAGGGGCGACTACAATAAATATAATCAAGACGCCGATATGGCAGCGTCGCGAATCCACTTGCTCCTCATGACGCCTACGTGTGCGGCACCGTATGGAAGGGGTTAATAAGTGACATAAGTGACCATCTACCGGTATTCACTATTAACCCAAAAGAAATGCACTGCATAACAAAACCCATTATGATATTGAAACGTAAAATAGAAGAAAAAAGTATTGCAAAATTAAATCAATGCTTGAAAGAAGAAAATTGAGATCAGGTTTACGAGCCAGAAAATACCAATCTATCATATAACAAATTTATAAGCATTATCATAAGTAATATAAACAAATGTTGCCCAGAGAGAGAAGTAGAAATAAAACCATATGACGTCAACTCAAAACCATGGTTTACAAATAACCTTAACCTCTTCACTCCAGGGCACATCACACGTCTGGAAGCATTAGCTGCCCGACGTGCGATGTTGCGTCATAATAATTGCATTATAAAAAATAAAGTCAGTGCTCAATCGTTCGTTCTCTTTCACCCGTGAATTTTAATAACCATAGAAAATATGATGAAGCCAGTTTAGAGAGAATGGAGGTTACGTAGGTACGACTACAATAAATATAATCAAGACGCCGACATCGGCATCATCGCGTACCCACTTGCTCCTCATGACGCCTACGTAGGCGTCACCGTATGGAAGTGGTTAAGAACGCGTGTCGAAAGAAAAATCAACTTTACAAGAAATCTATTACAAGCAAGTCCTTGACAGACAAAAACAAATACAAAGCGTACAAAAACAAACTTACAAAAGTTTTACGCAACTGCGAAAAAAATACTATGACACACTGCTCGAAAATTATAAAAGTAATGTAAAAAAGACATGGGAAGTAATAAACAACTTAGCTAGGCCCAAAAATAATAACACCAATGAATTTATAGACATTATTAAAAACGGAAAAATTAAAAAAGAGGTGGCAAATGAATTTAATGAATTTTTCTCCCATGTAGGACCTAACCTTGCAAAACAAATAAAGACTACACATCAACCTTATGAGATTTTTTTGAAACACTGAATAAATAATACTATGTTTTAAATCCCGTCACGGAAAACAAACTTATGAACACAGTAAAATCAATGCAAAGCAAGAAATCACTAAATTGTACAGGAATCAATATGAACCTCATAAAACAAATTATGCCAATCATCAAAAATAATTTTTTGACAATATGCAATAAATCATTTGAACAAGGACTATTTCCAGATACAATGAAAATAGCAAAAGTATAACCAATATATAAATCATGGGGACAAATCAAGTTATAATAACTATAGACCAATTTCACTATTACCACAGTTTTCCAAAATTCTTGAGAAGTTATTCACAATTCGCCTTGAATAATTTCTATAAAAAAAAAAATGTCATTTACCATAGTCAATATAGATTTAAACAAAATCTCTCAATGTCAACAGCAGTAATGGAATTAATTGAAGACATAACTAACAATATAGACCAAAGGAAAAAGACAGCCGGCATATTTATTGATCTAAAAAAGGCATTTGACACAGTAAATCATGAAATCCTAATTTGAAAGGCCAAATACTATGGGCTAAGAGGTAAGGTTAATGACCAGTTAAAAAGTTATCTAAAAAACAGGAAACAATATGTAGCCATTGAGGAAGAAAGGTCACATATTCTACCAGTTACATGCGGAGTACCCCAAGGTTCAGTTCTAGGACCCAAACTATTCCTACTATACATTAATGACATTACAAATGTATCCAACCTTATGAAGTTTATACTATTCCCCAACTATACCACCATTCTATGCTCCGATATAAATTCAGACAAACTGGTAAAGACAATCAATGAAGGATTTTGTCAGCTAACTGGTTTTCAGCCAATAAACTATCCTTAACCCCTTCGATACGATGACGCCTACGTAGGCGTCATGAGGAGCAAGTGGGTACGCGAGGATGCTGATGTCGGCGTCTTGATTATATATATTGTAGTTGTACCTGCGTGACCCCCATACTCTGTAAACTGGCTTCATCACATTTTCTATGGTTATTAAAATTCACGGGTGAAAGAGAACAAGCAATACAGCGGTAACTTTATTTTTCATAATGCAAGTATTATGATGCAACATCGCACGTCTGGCAGCTAATGCTGCCCACGAGATTTTGGCCCGGAGTGAAGGGGTTAAATGTATCAAAAACTAACTACCTACTTTTCTACAAAAATAATGAAAGCACTAAGCCAATCAAAATAAACAACAAAATTATTGAAAAAGCGTCCATCAATAAATTCCTAGGCGTGTATTTAGACTATCAACTTAATTGGAAACATCATATAAATCATGTGATAAATAAGATGTCCATAACTTTAGGAATAATGCATAACATGAGAAATATCCTCAATTAAAATACCCTATGTACCATTTACTGTAGTCTACTACTACCATACCTATACTACTGTTCAGAAATTTGGGGTAATACTTATCAACCTAATCTTCAACGCATAATTACCTAAAAAAAAAAAAAAAAAAAAAAAGCACTGCATATAATATGCAATGTAGGTCATCTAGAACATACAAATAATTTATTTTAAAAACTAAATCTACTGAAATTCATGGACTTTATAAAGTACAAAACTGCTATTGTTATGCACCAAATCTACAATAAGCAAATGACTCAAAACATATTGAAATTTTCTCAACTTATGAAACTCGCTATGCGACCAGGCATACAAATGATTTCTTTAAAACTCAATACAGAATAACCAAAAAAAAGGCCAATGCATATCTATTATGGGTGTTAACACATGGAATAAACTTGAAAAGGAATTACCTAAGACAAAATGTTTATCAATATTCAAACAATATTTCAAAAAGTCATTAATCCATAAGTATGGTATATTGAAAATTTTAGATCCATTTCATGATTGTATTCATGGAGAAACTGTCATGTACTGCCCAAGTCTGCTGCTCTTTTTTTCTTGTTCTTGCAGGTGACAGTTACATGTGACCCGGATCCACGCAGTGAGCAATTATCGTTCCATCAACGATTGACCTGACCTCACTCCCCATCGCGAAACCAGAACTCTGCCTGATCCCCACAAGATGCAATACCCACACATGACCCCGATTCCCACATAAGGTCAGAGTTAGCAGGCATTGTGTCACATGTCTGCGAATGTTATTTGATCTCATTGTAAAAAAAATATATATATTATACTAAATTGTAAAAAATTCTTTCCCTAAAGGGAGAGCATTTCCCCATAAGCTTTGCTTCACACTTTCCCTTTTCAATAAGTTATTTTGTAAAATTTTGTATACATGTATTAATGTTTGTTTTCTTTTGCTGAATAAACTCTTGAACTGAACTGAACTGAAATTATGCTACTTTATTGTACTTTGACTGTCACTCTCTTGTTATCCCCTCTTGACACTGTCCTGTACTCCTCCTTTGAGTACATATTTCCAGTTTTGCCTCTGCCCCCTGTCGTAGGGGGAAGAAAGAATGCTGCCAGATTTTTCCCAATTGGGTCATAAAAGGTGGTTATACAGGATGCATTGCTGGGACTAGGCATCCTCCTCTCTGTAACACTATAGGGTACATTCCTATGAGAGGTCTGGGAGTTTTCCAACCAGAACCCTAGTGTTTGGTTCTTTTAATGTGCATGGGTGTAGTATAGATGAGAGTAAAAGGGAAGAGATAGGCAGTATGCATGTGAGAATGAAGATGGATGTGTTGGTATTGAGTGACACTAAGTTGAAAGGGAGGGGTAATTTTGAGTTTAGGAATGTAGTGGGGTGGGTGTCAGGAATGAGGAGAGGATGAGGCAGGGAAGAGGTGGCTATACTAGTGAGGAGATATGTGTGTGGTAGGGTTGAAGGTTTCTTCAAGGTTAAGGTGGATGAAGTGAAACTGGGATGGGATATGTGGGTCTTTGTAAACACACATGGTGCTGGTAATGAGAAGAGTGTAGAGGAAAATGAGACTTTCTGGAGAGACATAAATGAGTGCTTACCCAGTGGAGGAATGTCAATGTTGTGGCATTGGGAGATCTCAATGCTAGAGAGTGGGATAAACCAATAGATGCTGTGGTTGGGAAGTTTGGAGTGCCAGGTAAAAATAATAATGAAGACTTAATGGTGATGTGTTTAGAGTTGATGATAGCTAACATAGCGTTTTGGAAAAAAAGTCAGGCATAAGTACACATGGGAAAGGATGGTGGATGAAAGGGTGGTTAATAAAGCAATGATGGACTATGTAGTAGTTTCCAGAAGAGTAGGTGGAGTTCAGGATGTCCATGTTCTTAGGGGAGAGTGGGGTTAATATATAATTTTTTGGTGGAAGCTAAGTTGAGAGTGGAGGATTGGGGATGAAAGCAGAAAAGGACTGAAGGAGTGGTGCTTAGAGTAAACACTTTCACCACTTCAGTTTGAGTCAAATTCTCATGCACAGCATTGGCTGCCATATGTAATTTGCATCACACTACTCACATTATAAAATATAAAGTCACTGTTCTCTTTTACTCTAAATAATAATAAACACAGAAAACATGACCAAGCCAGTTCACAGAATCAGGGGCTAACTCATGTACAACTACAAATCCATAGCGATGGCTTCATTGAATTTAGATGCCATGGGCATGCAAACTACTGGTCTAGGTCTGGCTTTCTTGTGTTTGAGACAAATGATACATCCTTCAGTCACACTCTAGCTCAGAATTCTTGATACCAGCATCAGTGATCAGCTTAATAAGTTTAGCTGCCATAGGGTGCCCAAATTGCCTATGAAGCTTTAGTGCTTTGTTATTTACATCACCTTCCTCCCGCAGAGCTGTCAAACTGTCAAGTCAAGCTGCCAAGAGCTGTCAAGCTGTCAAGTCTTGCCCACCCGGCCTAGTCACGCTGAGATTGGCAACAGGTAGTGGCCTGACGATGAGATTTTCTAATTATTTATTACTCCATGTATTTTGACCTGGTCCTTCCTTACACAGAGCTGTCAAGCTGTCAAGTCTTGCCCACCCGGCCTAGTCATGCTGAGCTTGGCAATAGGTAGTGGCCAGACAATGAGATTTTAAAATTATTTATTACTCCATGTATTTTGACCTGGTCTGTATCAAAATTTATGATCATCTTTGCCCTTTTCATGGATTTCCTGCTCATCAACAATGGGATTTTACACTCCAATACATCTGTCATAATTGTTCCATACATACCTCCAAGAGAACAGGGCAGCGTGATACACTTAACCACTTCCATACGGTGACGCCTACGTAGGCATCATGAGGAGCAAGTGGGTACGCGATGATGCCGACGTCGGCGTCTTGATTATATTTATTGTAGTCGTACCTGTGTGACCCTCATTCTCTCTAAACTGGCTTCATCATATTTTCTATGGCTATCAAAATTCACGGGTGAAAGAGAACGAGTGATTGAGCAGTGACTTTATTTTTCATAATGCAATTATTATGACGCAACATCGCACGTAGGGCAGCTAATGCTGCCAGACGTGCGATGTGCCCCGGAGTGAAGAGGTTAATGGAAGGAACCGTAGCACCATCAGCAAAGATGAATGTGGATGTTGACCTCTCCTCCACAATCAATCATGTTCATAATCACTGAGTCCACTCAAGAAATTCTCAAGCCATTCGTTTCCACACACTGTGGTTGAACACACTGAATCCAACACTGCACAATCTTTAGACTCTTCAACTAGAGTCTGTAGTTTTCCTCGTCTGTCAGTATTACCTGCATAACCCAACAATAATGATAGGTGAATCATATCTTCCTTATCTTCCTTCTCATCGCTGCCGGTATTCTTATTCTCATAAGAATCTGGACAGTATCTGGCCCAATGAAATTTAGAACCACATATTGCACACCTCGACACTGCCGTCATGACCCACGGGATTCTGTCTCCTTACTAAATAATTGTATCTACCGCCGTCACTCCTTCCATGGTCATGGTTATGCATACCACCTCTCATTCTTCTACCTCACATTCCACTGCTTGTATACATCACTTCTTTATTTTTCTCTTCTTCTTGGCTGATAAATACGGGCTCACTCTTCAGTCTTTACATCACTTATTGAACTTGACACTGTCGAATTTACTCCACTTATTCCTCCGCCAAAAATACAACATAAGGCAGACTTCATGTTTTCATAATTCACGTCCATAACTGCAAACATAGCCAATTGGCACTCATTATCATTTAAGTCACATGAAGATAATAACATGAATGCTTTCACTGGACCTGGTAGTGTCATTCCTTCCATAAATTTAAAATATATATGCTCAAATTTAGATACGAAATCTCAAATGTTTATATCACAGGTTCTCCAAAGGTTATAGAGTTCATAAAAAGCACCAAATTGCCACTGCCCTACATCTGCTAGGGACAATTCATCAAGTTTCTTTAACAACACCTCCACGCCATTTTCTTTCTTTAAATCAGTAGCGGGAATTTCAGATGAGGCCTCGCATGCTTTCCCCAACAATGATAAGTGAATCGCAAGTGCTTGTTTATTTTCCAGCAACTCCATTAATTCACACCAGATATTTGTATCTTTCTTCCAATTTTTGTAACCCTCTTCACTCTCTAGTTTAGGTGGCCGCTTTGTCAAACACACCATCATTTGAAGCCATATAAAACTACGCTCTGCTACCCGTGTAAATGTTTGCTATGTCTATTCCACTCACTAGTTGATGAACGAGTGTCCGCTGGCTGTGCCCTGTAGCCACACATCACTTCGTGATGTCACTGTCGACACACAAGCCGGCAACCCAGCTCATACATACTAACACCAGGTACATACAGGGGACAGGGTCAAGTGGTTCCTTTGGGTACCATGGCCAGGTTAAGTTAGTGGTGTTACCTAAAAACATTAGAGTGAACAAAGAACACTACTTCGAACAGTTGTGCAACCACCTGGAGAATTGCTTAGATGGTGCTCCTGCACACACAGCATAATTAATCAAGGATTGGTTTGAGTTTGTGGAAGTAGACTACACGAAGGACTGGCCCAGTCTGGATGTAAACCCCATTGAAAATATTTGGGGATACATTAAGCGATGGAAGAAGTAACAAAAGTGCCAAAGCTCGTAAAAGAGATTCAGGGCATCTAGAAACACTTGGACCTCCACATGCTCTGAACTTTCTGAAGCCATTCTTCAATGCCTGGAGAGCTGTCTGAAAAGGAGAGGACTCCCCACAAGGTATTAGAGGTTGGTAAGTACCTCCAACTTTAAGTGTTGCAGGTGAAAAAGGCACCATGCCAATACTTTTGGTGCTAACTGTAGACCAAGTTGGGATTGTACATTATTTTGGGGCTATGTATGATAAATTGAAAAGGAAACAGGATCCAACAAGCATTGTTCCTTTCCTGTATACTACAATTAGGTAAATCTTATACATCTCTCAAACACCATCAATATATACAGGGTGTTTGGGATAAATTTGACACTTTTCAGAGAAGAAAGAAAAACATCATATCTTGGCCAACATTTGATGTATTCTCAAATTCAAACTGCATCTCTTAGAGGATCTATTGCCAAATAGAGCTCATTCTAAGAAGCCACCCTGAGCCTCCACCACAGCCTCCATGAAGGACCTGAACCTGCAGCATGAGGCATTCATGGTGTCCATCGAGACACCCCTGAACATCAGTTTGATCCTGGCAATCAGCTCATTCTTGGTGTTGCAGGCAGTACAATTGGTGTCTTTTTCAACTCCATCCCACACATAGTCCATGAGGTTACAATCAGGTGAGTTGGGGGGCCAGTTGTTGGGGCTAGTGAAGTCGTAGAAGTTCTCTCCTGGAGGTGTGACAGAGTTGAATCCTGCTTCCACACGTATGGTCTTCCCATAGCCACCCTATCCACCCAGCGCTTGACAACAGTGGACAGCAACTCAATATAGCCATCTGAAGTGAGTTCGAGTCCCTTCACTTGAAACACACCCAAAGACCATCACAGTTTGAGAGAACTTGATCTTCATGAAGCATGGGACTTCATGTGGACTATAGGCTAGCCACCTGTTCTGAACATTGTGCAACTGCTCCTGGCAAAACTTCTTCTCATCTGAGAAGAACCAGAGCAACCCCAGCTTGGGCCTTGGTGGTGAGTAGTTGACCCTTGCGCCCCATGTATGAGGAGTAATGAAGATCCTTGTTCAGTGCTTTCTTCATAGTTGTCACTCCAACACCCATCTTGCCTAGGTCTGCATTGCCTTGCCTGGATCTTGCAACAACTTTTTTTTGCAGCTTCTTGATGAATTTTATTGTGGACAGTCAGAACACCTGCTATGATCCTTCCTGCTAGCCACTGTGATGTCTTATTTTTCTATGTTAGGAAAGGGTATGCTGTTGTGAATTTGTGCTACAACTTCACCTATGTGTTACAAGTACACCTTTGTGTTCAGTATTGTCTTTCCTAATGTTGAATAATTGGTAAATGTGGGTAGTGTCAACTGTTATGTTACTTTTGTTTTCTGTATTAGTGCTGTGTATGCCGTGTTCAGAAATTGAAGCAACTTAATGTGTGTTAGGCTAGCTTGAAGGTCAACTCTGATGGAGTACTGGTTTTCATTAGAAATGAAGTTGGGTGCCAATGTAATATGGCTCACTCTAAGTCATGTACCAAGGCAGTCAGCTTGCAGGGAGGGGGAAGAGAGAAGGCGATGGACACACCGAGCTAAGCTCACACTTGATGCTCTGAAATTATCTGAATATTCAGCATTTTGTCCAGTCTCATGTAAATGGGTCAGGTCATGACCCATGACCTTAATTGGACCAAGGTCAAAGTCAATGCCTGGGAAGTCAGACACAAAACAGTCTCATGCTGCCGAGTCACCAAGATTGCATGATTGCATGTGCATTCCTCAAAAAATTGTTTTGTGTCTTATGTGGCAAACTGAGTCATCATTGGGTTGACGCTAGCACTGCACATTCCTCAAAGACATATCCATCTCATGTGGCTGGCCAAGGCACTGGTTAGTCATTCTTGGGCCCAGACAGAGTCCATTTTAGGCTGGTGAACTGCACATGTGTTTTCTCAAAGAGGCTTAGTGTGATTCTCAGCTAGCTGTGAATCACACAGCCAAGTGACTTTTGACTCGAGCAGTTGGGCCCAATTCACAAAGGTGGAAACAAGGAAACACCACTAAATTATAGGTCAGTATCACTAACCAGCACAATAATGAAATTATGTGAAGGGATTGTGAGACTGGTGGACCAAATATTTTGAAAAGATTAACATTCTGACAGTTTCACTTCAGATCTGGAAATCTGTGTGTGTCGAACCTTTAAGTTTTTGCTCGAGAGTGATTGATGTGCTGTAAAAGAAAGGGGTGGGTGGAGTGCGTGTACCTCAACCTACAGAAGACATTTGATAAAGTACCTCATAGTTGACTTATGTGGAAATTGGTGCATGTTGGAGGGCTGAAAGAAACTATTAGAATGTATTAAAGACTTTTTGAAGGAAAGATACATGAGGATAGTAGTAATGGACAAAATGTCAAGCTGGAAAGTCATAACAAGTGGAGTTCCACAAGGTTCAGAGCTTTCACAAACAATATTTCTTGTCTATATTGATGACAGATGACGCAAAAATCACTAGAGTGAAAAATGAGGATGGTAAAATGTTGCAAAAAAGATCTTTACACTTTTTGCATGGAGCCAAGAATGGGAAATAAAGTTCAATACCAAGAAATACAAAGTACTAGAAATGGACAATAGTGGCAGAAGGCTATCTTTCAACTATTCCTTGGGAGGCGAATACAGGAGTCCCTCAAATAACGCGGATTCGAATAACACGGATTCAATCATCCACGGATTTGATTTCAAAACCATCTCAAATGTAGAGAACCATTTTAAAATTCGCGCCGAATCGGCGACGCATACACACACGCGGCAACATCGCAAACATTTGTGGTGACTGCTTTCTATTTTACCATATACAGTCGATTCTCATATAACGCGGTCATTATGTACACTGGGAACTGCTCAAACAAGGGTATTGGGCGAGAGGATAGCCATGGGTGGCTGCCTGCGGTCACGTGTCAACGTGTACTGATGCAGGAGGGAGGGAGGGGAGGAGAGGGGCAGTAGGGGGGTTGCCAACAAGCTTTAGCTTGTCGTTTCCACCACATGCGCCGTGCTATCGTGAAATTTTACCACCCTAACCTGTTGAAGTGTAACGTTTCTTTCGTTTGGAACACAACTAATAAGTCTGATAATGACTGCGCTTGTCGTGTCTTACTTTCTCTTATGAGGTTCTTGTTGTTACTAGCGGTGGTGGTTTGGGAGATAAAAAACAGACATATACACACTTACACACGTGTAGACACACACACGTAGACACGTGTTAGACAACCAGTGTATGTTGTGAATGCGCGTGCGTGTACACACAAATACGAACACAGACACATGCACATACATGCTTACTTGTACATGTGAACACAGGCACATACACGCACGCACGCATGCACACACATACACGCCACACACACATACATATGCCACATACACACACATATACATACGCCACATACACACACATATACATACGCCACATACACACACATATACATACGCCACATACACACACACACACACGTGTATACACCACATACACACACATATGTATATACGCCACATACACACATGATATATGCCACATACACACACATGTATATACGCACAAACACATACATACGCCACAAACGCCACATACATACACCATATACACGCGCACGCACGCACACACACACACACACACACATGCACACACACATACACATATATACAGTTCTCGGTATTTGATATGGAATGTCAGCATACGCGGATTTGGTCATACACGGTAATTTCAGGAACCTAACCCCCGCATTATTTGAGGGACTCCTGTACATTACAAAAGCAAACGAGGACAAAGACTTGGAAGTGTTGATAAAAAGAACTTGTCACCTGACACACATATCAGAACAATTGTGGGAGAGACACATGAACTACTGAAGAAGATTAAAGTGGCATTGCATTATATGGATGAAGAGATGATAAACTCATTGAAACCCTGATATGTCCAAGACTGGAATATACATCAGTAGTATGATCCCCACACATAGTGAAGGATATAAGCAAGATTGAGAGAATACAAAGGGCAACAACCAAAATGGTCCCCAACCTGGCAGATAAACCATACGAGGAAATACTAAAGGTCTGCCAATTTTGAAAGTTCAAAGGTGACATGATTACCGTGTTCTGGTCACTAAAGGGGATAGAGTGCATTGATAAAAAAGATCTGATTAAAGATGTGAGGGCTTTAAGAGGTCATGGAAGTAAATTAAGAAAGGCCACATGTTGAAAGGATGTGAAGAAATACAGTTTTCCATATAGATATATATGTGGAATAGCTTAGGTGATATAGCCCATGGTCAAACAATACACAAGTTCAAATCTAAATATGATATTGGAAATCAAAGGTATAAATTAAGTTGGAACTGTGCATGAATTTGAGTCTAGGTATGTAAGATAATTAGAAAATAAGACAGGATCCAACAAGTGTTGCTCCTTTCCTGTATACTACAATTAGGTAAATATGAGTGATTCCTTTGGGAGCCTTGATGGTTATGAGGTTGTGGGACAGGCCAGGAACAGAGGTGAAGAGCAGATGAGGAGAGGTGAGGACAAGAAGTGAAGACAACTTCACTAAAAATGTGTTTGTGATTCTGTTGATTCTTATTTGTGGTAGTTTTGAGTGTGTTTTTGTGCCAGAATGCTTTTAGGTCTCTGTGTTGTGTGACAGCTCTAGCTCCAACTCCTTGTGTGCAATAGAATCAATAGGTGGCATCTGAGGAAAATTATTGGAATGGATGGAAGGGAAAAAAAAATGAGGGTAGTAATTAGAGACACTTGAATTAGGAAGAAATGATAAGAGGTGTCCCGCAAGGTTTGGTATTGGCTCCAATCATGTTTGCCATATATATAAATGACATGGATGAAGGAGTAGAGTGTTGTATGAATTTCTTTGCAGATGATGCAAAAATACTAAAGAAAGTAAGAACAGAGGATTGTGAATCATTGCAGTTAGACCTGGACAAAATCTGGAAATGGACTCAAAAGTGGGAAGTGAACTTCAATATCAAGAAATGTGATATAATGGAGTTTGTAAAAATAAAAACAGAATATCAAGAAATTATAAAATTGGTGAAGAAGTAAAAAAAGTGAACTCGGAAAGAGACCTTGGAGTAATAACCAACAAAGACATGACACCGGACAAACATATCAATAAAATAGTCAGAGAAACCTTTAACCTATTAAGGGGGTGGACTCTCATTTCGGTGATTCGCTCGATTGGATTATGCATTTCTGGTCCTCCCAACCTTATCTTTTTATGTAAGACAATGGAAATTTAACACAATGTGCAGGGAAATGGGATGCATCTGTGACAGAAATTTCATTGATATCCATTAAGAAATTTTTACACAACAGACGATTTACTTGCAATTTTGAGTTATTTTTGAAATAACGTTTATTTTTCCAAAAGTATGAGGAGAATAATTATTTCCTTTGGTGTACAGTTAGTGACATCCAGATGTACCTAAACTAGTATACTCGTAATTATCCCTTTGACTGCCCAATGTGCATTTTTGCGAAAATTAAAACTCTCATGACAGCCCTAACTCGCAAAAATGCACCGCAAGCCAAAAAACGTTTTAAACATCGCGCCATGCTCCCAACACCTTATACAAACGAGAGATCAAGTTTACAATCGGTTAGGTGCTGCCATCTCTTACCAGCTGGATGAACTAATAGCCCTTATCTACGCGGTAATATCAGTTGATGGAATGTAAACATTTGCGAGCGAATTGATTTTAATCGGCATTTAAACCTGCATAAAAGGCCGAATATATGATTCATAGCTAAGTTTTGTCATTCATATGTTGAGTAGTTGTTTTACAATCACTAAGAAATAGGAAATATAATGATTTTTTCCACAAATAATAGCGTATGGTAATTCTCTTCTGTAGCAGCTGCAGACGACTGAAAAAAAAATTAATCGATCGTATATATATTCTCAATAAACGTTTTAGCCTTAAAATATTCTAGTTACAATACTTCCAGTGATAGAAAATTATGATAGGCTAGATGTGATATGGTAAAATGTGTGAATAATCGTTTTATTGATAGAAAATTTAGGTACCCTAAGAAATGAATTTTTACGTAATTTTTTTTTTTCTTCAGGACCAACTTATGTGTCTCTATATCACTGTTCCTATAACATATGGTCATTATCTACCTTACTGAGTATTACTGGCATACAAAAGAATGACTTTTGTATTTTTTTTTTTTTTTTAGATTCCCCAAAATTTTCATTTTTCAGAAAAAAAAATATTCATAATAAATATATGAATTATCTCAGAAAGCTAATATTGATATATTTGGATTGGGAATGGTGTCCACAACATCAGAATATTATGCAAAAGAAGGAAATAGACACTTCATATATTATGGGTAAAATGCAATTTTTCGGAAACATAAATCCTCCCAGCATCGGGCAGCCAAAGGGTTATAAGTGAAAAAGAAAGTCAGCCTTACAGCAAATTATAAAAAAAAAAAAAAAAAAAAAAAAAAATCACAACTTTAAAAAATTGTCAAAAATATATATCAAGTAGGTTAAGAATGAATTGACTAGTTTTGTTAGATATAAGTATCACAATCATTTTCCAACAAGAATGATCAAAATTGCTTATTTACACACGAAGTTATAGTTACTTTTGTGCGAAAAAACTAGTTTTGAGAAAATAGCATTTTTATGTTTATATATTCACTACTCCATAAAAGTGCCTCAAAAGAGTATCAAATGCACATATCTACTTACATAATCCTTTGACCATTTCTGGGAAGTAAGCAGCAGATGTTCATTACATTTCTTTTGTACCCATGCCAGCTGAGAATCGTGACAATCCTAACCTTCCATATCCTTCACATAATGAATGGTATACATGCATTACAATCCCTTTGCTAAGGTGAGTATTCTTGCACTTCTCAGGTTCAGAATGGAGCAAAATACTTCGGCAACTATCACATCTGACATATTTAGTTATGGAGTAGTGAATTTATAAACAAGAAATGTATAAAACAGGATAGTATGTGGAGAAATGATGCATGCATACGCTGAACCCTTTTTCGATCGCACTGAGTGTGGTGACTGCTGCCTAACCTATCGTACAACAATATCAGAGTATAGAATTCTCAAAAACAACAACAAAACGACAAAATACAAGGAAAACAAACCATAGCAAAGAAAGGGGCGTGGCTGACAGGCGGACCTTTAAATCTCTGGCCCTTTAAACCCGCCATCACCTGAGAAGGGTGGTGTTATACGTCTGGAAACCAGTCCCGCGGTGTTCAGGGACACCACACCAGTCCACACACGAAGTTTGACAAAATCGAATATTTTTCACCGAAATGAGAGACACCCTTAAGGCAATGAAAGTGGCATTTGACTACTTGGATGAAGAAATGATTAAAAAAATATCAGTTACACTAGTAAGACCAAAACTGGCATACACAGCAACACTATGGACACCCAGTACTAAAAAGAATATAAAGAAATTAGAATACAAAGAGCAACAACAAAGTTTGCATCAACTCTCTCCAAATTAACATATGAACAAAGATTGTCCAAATTGGAACTACCAACTCTGGAACAAAGAAGAGAAAGAGGATATCTACTGACTATAGAATCATGAAAGGAATGGAAATCCTAGATAGGAATGATTTACTAAATTGTGACAATGGAAAAACAAGAGAACATGACAAGAAACTCAAAAGGATAACTATAGAAGAGATCTGAAAAATAATAGCTTCCCACATAGAGTGGAATAATCTAGATAAAAAAACAGTGTGTGCAAACACTATTCAAGATTTTAAGAAAAAACTTGATGCTGAAAGATACAAAGACAGGTCACTGTGAGCATAGCTCCCTTCCCATATAATACAACTAGGTAAATACTGGTGTACATTTGTGAGTACAATGGATCCCCACAAATTGCCAAGGGTTAGGTTTCAACCCTCCTTGCTAATTTGTGAAATTCGCTAATTTCTTATGATGGTTTGGTTTAACATCACAAATTACCCCCTATCAGGAGGTTAGGATGATGCCCCTTACAGAGGACTTTGTATCATGGAATGTAATGAACTATGCCCTTGGATGGAAGCTCGCTGGCTGAGCGGGTTAGGGCGTCGTTACTTGTGGCGAAGATTGAGGGGATGGCGGTTCGAATCCTGCCACCAGCGAAGTTGAACCAATGGCATGGTTCATTAAATTCTGTGCTACAAAGCCCTCTGTAAGGGGCACCATCCTAGCCTTCCGATAGGGGGGAGTTTGTGACGTTAAACCATATCACTATATGCCCTTGGATAAAACTTGCTGGCAGAAGGGTTTGAACTGCCATCACCTTAACTTTTGTGGCAAGGAACATTACTCTAACCCACTCAGCATCCTAATTCTTTAAATACATACCATGTGAACCAATAAAACTTTACATTAACCATGTGAACCAATAAAACTTTACATTACCAATAAGTGTATTCAAAATAACAGCTAAAATGTACCTGTATGATAATGATATGAAGCACAGTAGTACTCAATGAAAATTAACGTTGACGAAAGGTAGTGCACGGCAAAGTGATTTTACATGAGCTCAAGATCACTGGATGGTTCATTTTGAGGCATCAAAGTGGCCTGTTTCTAGCAAGGAAGCCACCTCCTCTACTCCCTAGGGCCTTGGAAGGTGATGTGTTGTTCATGGCTTGGTAAATGGGTTCTTTTTTGTGAAAAACAATGTAACTGGTAGTATTTGTTTTCTCTTTTCTTTAAGCAAGGCAAGCAAGGCCTCAAGCCAGAATGTCTTCCAACCCATGCTGGTTTGGAAGCATGCATTGCATAATATTGGTAAATCACTCCAGCCAAACATTCAAGAGGTAGTCCTTCATCTACCTCTTCATCACTGTCACCATCTGGATCTCCCTCTTCTTCACTGATAGACTTCATAATTAAGTCAATTTCTTCATTTGTAAGAACTTCTTCTGCAAACAAATTATCAAATCCTTCACCACCCACAATGCACACCAGCTTCAATATCTTATGAACAGCACCTGCTTTAATTTCATTGACTTGCAACAAACACTGTCTGTTTCACTTTTAATTTCTGTTATCATCGTTTGCAAGATACTGATACAGTCTGCAATGTTAAATTTCCACAAGTAGGTTAGTACGCTGAACTGAATCATGGTCCATGGGTTCCACAATTCTCTGCATGCTATGGGGGTTTACATGGCTTTATGAGAGCGTTGCCAGTGATCATTTGAAAAATTCTGGTACATGAACAAATTTTAGGTAAACATTTCAAAAGAATCTCTATGATGGTGGCAACACTCATACAAAGTTATACAACTGTATTTTGTTTCTATTCTTTTATACAGCATAAAATAGATAAAATTTTGGCAACATCTGGCAACCCCATTGCATAAAAAAAAAAAAAAAAACATTCTGTATATTGAAACAGCATCAACATTTATATAGCTATTTCGTTTTTTGCTACAGAATTGTATTTATGAAGATATTTGGCAACTCCTCCCACCAGCATACCCCACAATGACAGTGGACAGAGTACCAGTACTCTTGAAAAGGTCAAAGTAAGGTGACGTCACTCCTGGCACTCTAACCATACACAACATTTTTGATTCATGCAAGCTACTCCAGATTTAAGAATATTTGCTGGAAGACCATCAGTTCCTGGGGTATTTTAGTTGTTCATCATCTTCAGTGCCATTTTAACTTCATCCAAGGTTACATTATGATTTTCCCCTTGTGCAGACTCTATCTGATCTTCTTCCTAAGGTGTCACCACATTTAAGAGTTCATTAAAATGTTTTTTCCACCTGTGGTTAATCTGAGATGGTTCACTGAGGAGCAAATCTGTCTTGTCTTTCACTGAATTGGTAAAATCTTGTTCTCTCCTTCTATAAGATACATCAATACTGTAAATTAACTTCTTTGTCTCATTGCTATTTCTGTTTAGGTCATTAGCAAGCTCATCCCATTTGTCCCTCTTTCCCTTTCTTTTGCCTCTCTCAGCTTCTCTTCTCTTATCAATATAAGTAGCTTTAACATCAGGATTTCTTGTCTTTAACCCTTGATGGCTTGTTCTCCAACACCACCGCTCTCACCTCTTTGTTCCACCACAGCATGTTCTTGGTGTATTTTCCTACTGTTTTGCTTGATACTATATCTTCAGCCACATCTCACCATTATGTCTCTGAATCTGGACCATTCCTCCTCAATGGAAGTTCACATGTTGAGTGGTCCTCTCTCAACTCTCCCTAAACTGTAAAGCTGTTGTCTCATCACTGAGCCTCTCAATTCTGAATCTCCTCTTTTTTTCTTTTGCAATTTCATTGTCTAAGCATCATTCCAATAGTACCATGTCTATTTCTGTGATACATGTGATTACAAAGCTGCTTACTACAAAAAAATTATCCACACACCCTCTACTTTTCCTAAAGCCAAACTGTTCCTCACCATTTACTTCCCTTGTTCTTTTATTAATCCTTTAAATTACCACTCTCCCATATACCTTCCAACTATATTCAACAAACTTATCTTTTTCCTTTTTTAAAGGAGAGCTATACAAGCACTCCTCTAGTCCTCAGGCACACTCCTCTCCCTTTGACACACAGAGAACTTCACAAGCCAATCTACTATAATTGTTCTTCCCTTTATCAGACATTCTGCATTACACCCATCCAACCCAAGTGCCTTTCCAGCTTTCATCACCTTCAATGCTCCTTGTACATCATCTTTTCCTATAGCCCTGTCATTTTCATCTCCCATAAGTAATTTTCCAAGCTCTTTCCACTGCCTCAATAAATCAATCATTAACCACCTCCATATTATATTATCAACGCTCTAAAATCTCTACCCATCTTCTCTTTAGTCTTCACTTCTATTAAAATTTTGTGT
Organism: Oratosquilla oratoria; assembly: GCF_046742065.1. Taxonomy (NCBI): domain Eukaryota; kingdom Metazoa; phylum Arthropoda; class Malacostraca; order Stomatopoda; family Squillidae; genus Oratosquilla; species Oratosquilla oratoria. Next base: position 20,780,434 of record NC_134798.1, read on the forward strand.
ATCTGCACCCTTTACCTTTTCCTCTTTACCTACCTCACCCCTATACTCTCTTCACTTTCTTCCAAACAACTGTTTCTTCGTTTTCAAAGTTTTGTCAAAATCCTACCCCATTTTATATCTACCCTCCTCTTTGCCACTTCCCTAGTTCTACATACATACATATACCAAGGCTTTTTTCCCCTTACAAGGGAGGTAGCCAAAAAGGAAAAGGCATAAAACCATTCCCACCCATTCCATCCCTGAATACACTCCACACCCCTCCACCCTCCCTCTCATCTTAGCACCTCCTGGATGACGTGTCATCCCTGCACCTTGTCCACTGCCCTGGGTCAGAAGCAGTGTCGCAAGACACAGCACATCCACAGCAAGGCCGCTTCATTAAATTGGCGACCCCCCCTTCTCCGTCCCCCCATGCATTAAGGAGAAGACGGGGAGACAACCCTTCGGGCCACTAGGGAAGGAATTTTGACTTCCCTAGTTCTAGTTTGCAATAATCCACATACACTCACTTCTCCTCTACTACCTCATTCACCTCTTCATCCCATCATTCACTACCCTTTCTTCTATCTCCTCCTATTCTCCTCATCCCATAGACCATCTTTGCACCTTGTCAATTCTTCCTTCAAACTTGCCTCTCCTTTATCCTTCACCACCTCCCACACTTCTCTCAGTTTCTTCTGGTATTCTTTTCTTTTCACTTCTCATTCTATTAGTTTACTGTTAATACCTCTCTACCTCCCACCCTTTTCTCCATTTTCATTTTCATTTCTACCAAAAAATCACCTGACACTCCCCATTCTCTCCCCTACGAACATAAATGTCCAGAACTCTTCTTAATCTTCCTTTTGGTACCATTACTAAATCTATCAATGCCCTACCAACCACCCTTCCATCCACCACCTTTGCTCTCTTCTTACACACAGTTTGCTATCACCAACTCCCTTTCTAAACACATCACCATCATTTCTCCACTAAGATTCTTATCTGGCACCTCAAAACTCCATACTACTCCATCTATTGGCTCAACACCTACTCTAGCATTGAGATCACACAGCACCACTACATTCACATTCTTCCTAAAACACTAAGCACTAATTTAGATATACCCAAAACATCCCTTTCCTCTTCACTTTTCTCACTAACAGGTTTGTACGCACTTACAAAAACCTGTCTCCCAATCCAGCTTCACCTTCAACACATTAATCTTGAAGACACCTTCCTCCACTCCACCACTGTGCACTTTCACATCTCTTCACATCAAGAAATGTGGTACAATGGAGTTTGGAAAAAGTAAAAATAGAATATCGGGGCAATATGAAATTGGTACAAAGGAAGTTAAAAAAGTTAGCTCAGAAAGGGACCTAGGAGATATCATCAGCAAAGACATGTCACCTGACAAGCACATCAACAAAATAGAGAAATCTTCAATCTACTAAGATCAATGAAATTGGCCTTTGATTATTTGGAAGAGGAAATGGTAAAGAAAATATTAGTTACACAGATAAGACCAAGATTGGAGTATGCTGCAACACTATGGACACCCAGTACTAAAAAGAATATAAAGAAATCAGAAAGAATTCAAAGTGCAATGACAAAGATGGTACCAACACTCTCTAAATTGACATACACACAAAGATTGTCCAGAATGGAACTACCAACCCTGGAACAAAGAAGAGAAAGATGTGATCTACTGGACATTTACAGAATTATGAAAGGGATGGAAGTCCTCGACAGAGATGATATATTAAAGTGGGATAAGAGAAAAACAAGATGACATGAAAAACTCAAAAAGGATAGTTATAGAAGAAATATGAAAAAGAATACTTTCCCACATAGAGTGGTGGATATTAAACAAATTGGATGAGGCAACAGTGTGTGCAAACTTGATGCTGAAAGATACAAAGATAGGTCACTGGGAGGACGGCTCTCTTCCCATAAAATACAACTAGGTAAATACATTGATAAGACCAAGATTGGAGTATGCTGTGACACTATGGACACCCACCTGGTCTGGATGGATGCCATGCAGAATGTCTTAAAAAAGGAGGTACAGTGATGGTTGTATATGGATGATGTTGTGACTGCATGGGGAGAAATGGGCGGGGGGGTGGGGTAGTGTGTGTGAGTGAGTTTTGACGCAGCCCGAAGGGATTTTTCCCCGTCCTCTCCTTATATGCAAGGGGGGACGGAGAGGGGGGGTCGCCGATTAAATGAAGCGGCCTTGCTGTGGATGTGCTGTGTCCTGCGACACTGCTTCTGACCCAGGGCGGTGGGCAGGGTGCAGGGATGACCCGTCATCCAGGAGGTGCTCAGATGAGAGGAAGGGTGGGAGGGGTGTGGAGTGTATTTAGGGATGAAATGGGTGGGAGTGTTTTTATGCCTTTCCCTTTTTGGCTACCTCCCTTGGAAGGGGGAAAAAGCCTTGGTATATGTATGTATGTACAGTGATGGTGGACTGGTTGGTGAGGTTATTTAATGTTTGCTGGAGAGAGGGTAGTATTGCTGGAGGACTGGAGGAGTGCCTGTATAGTTCCACTTAACAAGGGAAAAGGGGACAAGTGTGAGTGTAGTTTCAGAGGGATTAGCTTGTTAAGTGTAGTTGGGAAGGCTTATGGGAGGATCTTGATTGAGAGGATTAGGAGAGGAAGAGAGGGAGTAATTGGTGAGGAACAGTGTGGATTTAGGATGGGTAGAGGTTGTGTAGATCAGATCTTTGTAGTAAGACAGATATGTGAGAAAGCTATAGGAAAGGGGAAGGATGTTTTTTGAGCTTTTATGGATCTGGAAAAGGCTTACAATAGGGTAGACAGAAAGGCACTGTGAGAGGTTATGCAGATATACGGGATAGGAGGAAAGCTTCTAGGAGCTGTCAAGAGCTTTTATGAGAGTAGTAGAGCTTGTGTCAGGATTAGAAATGGAGAGAGTGAGTGGTTCGAGGTAAAGGTGGGACTTCGTCAAGGATGCGTTATGTCACCCTGGCATGGATGGGGTAGTGTGAGAGGTAAATGCAAGGGTAGTGGGTCAGGGATTGGAGATGGTTAAAGAAAATGGAGAAAAGTGGGAGGTGAGCCAGCTGCTGTTTGCGGACGACACTGCGCTTGTGGCAGGATCAGAGGAGGGATTGAGGAAGTTGGTGACAGAGTTTGGGAGATTATGTGATAGAAGAAAGCTAAAGATAAATGTGGGTAAAAGTAAGGTGATGAGATGTACAAGGGGTGAAAGTGGCAACAGACTGGAAGTGAGCATTAAGGGAGAGCGACTGGAGGAAGTGGATAGTTTTATATACTTGGGTGCAAATATGGCAGGAAAAGGTGGAGTGAAGGTGGAGGTAGAATGTAGATTGAGAGAAGCGAGTAAATGCCTTGGTGGATTAAAGAGTGTAATGAGGAATAGACATTTGGGAATGGATGCTAAGAGGAGACTGTGTGAAGGAGTGATTGTGCCAACAGCACTGTATGGGGCAGAAACATGGAACATAAGAGAGGAGTTTGAATGTGTTTGAGATGAGGTGTCTGAGAAGTATGATGGGGGTTACTAGGCTGGATAGAGTGAGAAATGAGGAGGTGAGGAGAAGAATGGGGGTGGGAATGGAGTTGGGAGGTAGGGTTGATGAAAGAGTATTAGGATGGTTTGGACACATGGAAAGAATGAGTGAAGAAAGATTAGTAAAAGAGGTATGGAAGGCAGATGTGGAGGGAGTGAACATGAGGGGACATCCTAGGATGAGGTGGATGGATGGGGTGAAGGGGGCTTTGGGGAAGAGGGGAATGTCTGTTGAGGAAGGACGGGAGAGGACAGAAGACAGGGGTGAATGGAGAATAGTTGTATATGGATGATGTTGTGATGCATGAGGTGGAATGGGCAGGGGGATGGGGGATGAGGTAGTATGTGTAAGGAAAATTTGACGCAGCCCAAAGGGATTTCTCCCCGTCTTCTCCTTTTATGCATGGGGGGATGGAGAGGGGGGGTTCGCCGATTTAATGAAGCGGCCTTGCTGTGGATGTGCTGTGTCTTGCGACACTGCTTCTGACCCAGGGCAGTGGACAAGGTGCAGGGATGACCCGTCATCCAGGAGGTGCTAAGATAAGAGGGAGGGTGGAGGGGTGTGGAGTGTATTCAGGGATGGAATGGGTGGGAATGATTTTATGCCTTTTCCTTTTTGGCTACCTCCCTTGTAAGGGGAAAAAAGCCTTGGTATATGTATGCAAGTATGTATAATGAAATTAGTAAGAATACAAAGAGCAAGACAAAGATGGCACCAACACTTTCAAAATTGACATATGAACAAAGATTGTCCAAACTAGAACTACCAACCCTGAAACATGGAAGAGAAAGAGGAGATCTATTGGCCATTTACAGAATCATGAATGGGATAGAAGTCCTTGACAGAGTTGACAGAGAAGATTTATTAAAGTGAGATAAAAGAAAAATAGGACATGAAAAGAAACTCAAAAAGGATAGTTATAGAAGAGATCTGAAAAAGAATAGTTCCCACACAAGAATAGTGGATGTCTGGAACAAATTGGACAAGGCAATAGTGTGTGCAAAAACCATACAAGAATTTAAGAAAAAACTAGTTGCTGAAAGATACAAAGACGGGTCACTACTAGTATAGCTCCCTTCCCATTTAATACAACTAGGTAAATACAACAGATTGACTTCCTCCCTTGCACCCTCATCACTCCCAATACTCTCCTCACCATACTCCCAAACTTGAAAACATCCCTCCCTTTCAACTTTCACTTAACTCTAATACATCCATCTTTCTTCTCACAAATTGACAATATCTTCCATTTTACACATCTTTACTATAACCACATTTAATCACCCAATTTCTATGATTCTGTTTAGTTCTCCCAGACCCTCTTATGCCTTGCATGATGACCATGCAGGCAGCAGGATCCCCAGTCCCATCACTCCATCCCACTTGCCTTTTACAACTTGTATGGGAAACACAGTGATAGAATAATTCTTTCCACCCTACCACAGGGGATATGAAGATATTGAGTCATAGATGTGGTTAACCTGTATAGCATCAACAGCGTTAATCTAACACTGCAACTTTCAACTAGAGCATCAACAACATTAATTTAATCCTGCGATAGTTGCCATAGCAGCTGCTTCCTAACAAGATGGTTTGGGTGAGCTGGGTGGCTTCTACATATCACAAAATCCACAATAAAGTTATGTCGTAGCACATTTGTAATATAATACTGATGACCCACTTTCGGAGAAGAATAAGCGAAAGTATTAAGATCTGTATATTTCGATCACTAACTGTGATCCTCTTCAGCAGATGTGAAGAGGATCACAGTTAGTGATCGAAATATACAGATCTTTATACTTTCGCTTATTCTTCTCCGAAAGTGGGTCATCAGTATTATATCACAAAATATACAATTGCACACAGTGATTGGAGCTTTTGGGAACTCAGTTATATAGAATTTTGATGAGTTACAAATGTCCTGCTGTAAACTACATATGTTTTGCTGTCATGGGTTAACTTAATGCCACCCACATACCTTTTCATAACTCTGTCACACTGCAGAGTGTTGGGGGAACAGGCAGCACATTGTATTCATGTTTTGGAAAATGTGAATGAGGGAAAGAATATTCTAAATTTATAACCTTACCCTGACCTCATGCTGATGGTGGTCACAGATGCAGATATATTCAACTGTGAGTACGTTTTTCATGCTCTACCTCCCTTGTAAGTGGGAAAAAGCTTTGGTATATGTATGTATGTATGTACTTTCATTTTATCATACATACATACATATACCAAAGGCTTTTTCCCCCTTACAAGGGAGGTAGCCAAAAAGGAAAAGGCATAATAACCATTCCCACCCATTCCATCCCTGAATATACTCCACACCCCTCCACCCTCCCTCTTATCTTGGCACCTCCTGGATGACGGGTCATCCCTGCACCTTGTCCACTGCCCTGGGTCAGAAGCAGTGTCGCAAGACACAGCACATCCACAGCAAGGCCGCTTCATTAAATCGGCGACCCCCCCCCCCCTCCATCCCCTCATGCAGAAAAGGAGAAGACAGGGAGAAATCCCTTCGGGCTGCATCAAAATTTTCTCACACATCCTCACCCTCCATCCCCCACCCATCCCACTTTCATTTTATGCTATCTTAAAACAAATTATACAAAAAACAAATAATAAAAAATCAGCCAACGCCAACATGTATTTGATTTATACACTTGGCTGATGATGTATGGGTGGCCAGTTTCAATGGAACAACATACAGGAGGGAGAGTTGATGTATAAAAGTAGCATCATTCCTCTATGTGTAAAGATTCTACTCTAACGTATACAGATGATGTGTGGCTCTAGTCCATAGTAACATCCTAAAACAATCCCTGAAGCATTAGCTGCATGTTACCATGAAATCATTACCAAGTTATCATGCAGTCCCTCTTATATCGATTATAATTTTGTATATGCTATTGGCTTTTTCTTTCTTTATAGGGGGTGGCCAAGTCAAAGCATGCCTTAACTCTTCATGGGAGAAAAATGCAGACACAAGCGTTCCCAGTTTTCTCATTCCATAAAAATGTGGATATTAAAAACTAAAAATTGACATTCCTTTATGAGTGAAAATTTGTCAGTGAACATGGAAGGATGTCGTTTGATTATCTGTAGGGGCATCATTACATTCCCCAAAATATTGAATGGAAATAACAATACAGCCAATACTGCAGTACAAGGCACATACCATTAAGGGAATGTATTCTATCATAAGTACAACAATGTATAACAAGCTCCATTTCTGTACCTAAAACAAATTTATTTTCTAAAACTGTAACATATGAGTATGGATGCATCTCATCCTAAATCAATTAATTCCACTTTAGGGTGTAGGCAAGGATTATTTCCCTGCAAGGCCTGCTCCACACTGGAAGAAAACTATCTGGCAATGAGCCCCAACCCAATTAAGTATCAAAACTACTTTTGCCTCTTACCAATAAGTTCCTGCTCCTTGAGAAGTGAGGTCCATCCCATAGTCTGGGTGATAACTGTCCTCATCCATTACTTTGCTTAACCCAAAATCAGTAATCTTGACTTCCCCAAGAATGTTGCCATCCGTGAGGAGAATGTTGCCTGAAAAATAATGGAATTAAAATGTAAATACATACAGATACCAATGGCTTTTTCCCCTTTACATGGGAGGTGGCCAAAAAACAAAGATATAAAATCCACTCCCACACATTCCATCCTCACATACTCCATTCCCATCCACCCCTTCCCTCTCTCTTATCTTAGCTTCTCCTGGGTAACAAGTCATCTCTGCATCTCACCCACTGTCCTGGGTTGGAAACAGTGATGCAAGAAACAGCACATCCACACCAAGGCCACTTCATTAAATCAGCAACCACCCCCCCCTCTCCATCCCTTCATGCAGAAATGGAGAAGACAGGGAGCAATCCATTTGGGCTGCTTCAATTGATTACTTTGCATAAGAGTAATGAGCAAACGATTAGAGAATTAAGTGACCTAAAGAGCGAAATTGATATCCTCAAAAAAAGAAAATGAAAGAATGAAAAATGAGGACAAAAGTAAAAATGAAGTAGGTCAAAGAGCAATTACAGGTAGTGACCAGAAAGGTGGAAGAGTCAATTAAACAAACAGACCTCCTTGAAATAAAAAAAATCAATGTAAACAAGAACAGGAAAATAAAAAAATATCCTTTAGAGAAATAGTACAAAAGCAGATGGAGGAAAATACAAAAGAAACATTTATGAAAATAATTAAAGAAAAGGAAAATTGGGTGAGAGATACAGTTGACAAAAGTATGCATTGTGGTCCATGATATCCAAGAAAAACATACATGCATACATATACCAAAGGCCTTTTCCCCATTACAAAGGAGGTAGACAAAAAGAAAAAGGCATAAAAACCATTCCCACCCATTCCATCCCTAATACACTCCACTCCCCTCCACCCTCTTATCTTGGCACCTCCTGGAAGACTGCTTATCCCTGCATCTTGTCCACTGCCCTGGGTAAGAGGCAGTGCCGCAAGACACAGCACATCCACAGCAAGGCCGCTTCATTAAATCAGCGACCCCTCTCTCCATCCCCTCATGCAGAAAAGGAGAAGACGGGGGGAAATCCCTTTGCGCTGTGTCAAAGTTTTCTCACACATACTACCTTACCCCCCCATCCCCTCACCCATTCCACCTCATACATCACAACATCATCCATATACAACCATTCTCCATTAACCCCTATGTTCTGTCCTCTCCCATCCTTCCTCAACAGACATTTTCCTCTTCCCCAAAGCCCCTTTCACCCCATCCATCCATCTCATTCTAGGTTGCCCCCTCATGCTCACTACCTCCACATCTGTCTTCCATACCTCTTTTACTAATCTTTCTTCACTCAATGTGTCCAAACCATCACAATACGCTTTCATCCACCCTATCTCCCAGCTCCCTTTCCACCCCTGTTCTCCTCTTCACCTCCTCATTTCTCACTCTATCTAGCCTAGTAACCCCATCATACTTCTCAGACACTTCATCTCAAACACATTCAAACTACTCCTCTCTTATGTTCCATGTTTCTGCCCCATACAGTGCTGTTGGCACAATCACTCCTTCATACAGTCTTCTCTTAGCATCCATTCCCAAATGTCTATTCCTCATTACACTTTAATCCAGCAAGGCATTTACTTGTTTCTCTCAATCTACATTCTACCTCCACCTCCACTCCACACTTTCCTGCCACATTCGCACCCAAGGATCTAAAACTATCCACTTCCTCCACTCACTCTACCTTAATGCTCACTTCCAGTCTGCTGCCACTTTCACCCCTAGTACATCTCATCACCTTACTTATACCCACATTTAACTTCAACTTTCTTCTTTCACACACTCTCCCAAACTCTATCACCAACTTCCTCAATCCCTCCTCCGATCCTACCACAAGCGCAATGTCATCCGAAAACAACAGCTGACTCACCTCCCACTTTTCTCCATTTCCTTTAAACATCTCCAATCCCTGACCCACCACCCTTGCATTTACCTCTCGCACCACCCCATCCATGTATAAGTTGAACAGCCAGGGTGACATAACACATCCATTCGCCTCCTCTTCCTCTCTTTATTTTTTTCCAAAACATCTTTTTATTACATACATATACCAAGGCTTTTTCCCCTTTACAAGGGAGGTAGCCAAAAAGGAAAAGGCATAAAATCATTCCCACCCATTCCATCCCTGAATATACTCCACACCCCTCCACCCTCCCTCTCATCTTAGCACCTCCTGGATGACGGGTCATCCCTGCACCTTGTCCACTGCCCTGGGTCAGAAGCAGTGTCGCAAGACACAGCACATCCACAGCAAGGCCGCTTCATTAAATCGGCAACCCCCCTCTCCGTCCCCCCATGCATGACGGAGAAGACGGGGAGAAATCCCTTTGGGCTGCGTCAAATTTTGCTCACACATACTACCTCGCTCCCCCATCCCCCTGCCCATTCCACCTCATGCATCACAACATCATCCATATACAACCATTCTCCATTCACCCCTGTCTTCTGTCCTCTCCCGTCCTTCCTCAACAGACATTCCCCTCTTCCCCAAAGCCCCCTTCACCCCATCCATCCACCTCATCCTAGGACGTCCCTTCATGTTCACTCCCTCCACACCTGCCTTCCATACCTCTTTTACTAGTCTTTCTTCACTCATTCTTTCCATGTGTCCAAACCATCCTAATACTCTTTCATCAACCCTATCTCCCAACCCCCTTTCCACCCCTGTTCTCCTCCTCACCTCCTCATTTCTCTTTTTATTACTTTCAAAATTTTCTGTCATCCTCTTACCCCATTTCACATCTGCTCTCCTCTTTGCCTCCTTTACCTTGTTGAACAACACCTTACAATCCTCAAGAAAATGGGCAGTGTGAGAGGTATAATGCTATAATCTGGAAGCACATAACCCTTCTTCTGGCATTCAAGAACCTTTATGAATGTCAATGGGAAACAATGTTGCCTGATGCTCTTCATTCAATTAAGATTTCTGCTCTGCACAGCCACCAATGCTACGCCTCAAGAGAGGCTCTTCTCATACTAGCGTTGATCTCCCAGTGGCCATTTAATGCCAACTTGGTTATCTGTTCATGCACCTGTCTTACTACGCTGTCACATTCACACCAGTAAATATGAGCCCTTCTTTAATGAGGTTCAGTTGTTAAAAGCAAATCCACAATATGCTAATGTAAGATTTGCTGATGGCTGTGAATCAACAATATCAGTGCATGACTAGGCTCAAACTGGTAATGTATCTTTGTATGAGAGGCAAAAGGATCTCAATGTTGGTCCTACTAGAGACAAGTACAGTGAAGATTCTTCCAGAGCCTACTGCCAATTCATCTGAGTTGAACTCTTCCGATGCTGTAAGTGATCAGAGTATATTCACCACGGAAGGATATGAAGGTTGATTCACTTCTGGCCCGGTGCTTCAGCTAGTCTCCAACGTAGGGATGAACCCTCCACTCCTATAGATGCTGGTCCTGAACAATTGCGTCAATCTACATAGGAACGCCACAAGCCTCTTCGCTATGTAGAGCAATGATTCTTAAAGGGAGGAGAGAATGTGGTGATCTGGGCTTTATAAAACTAATTGTATTTGTTAACTTATCTGAAATGAGCATAATTTCTTATATTACTTTTTGTTTTCAGATTATGCTGATGTATTTTGGTTGAATAAAGCCTAAATGTTCTGAATAATCTTTGTGAATACAACAGTGAGGGAGGACTTTCTCTATGGGACCTATATCTGGGGGATTGTTGTTGGAGTATTGTGTTTGATGTTCTTTTTTGAAAGGCTTGTTCAGTTATCTGGATGAGTATGTATTTACCTATTTGTATCTTATGGGAAGGGGAGCTATGCTCATGGTGTTCTCTCTCTGTATCTCACAGTGTCTAGGTTGTTCTTAACTTCGTTTATGGTTTTTGCACACACTTTTGTTTTGTCTAGTTTGTTCCATACATCCACCACTCTCTCTTGAGAGCTCTTTTTTTTCAGGTCTCTTCTATAACTGTCCTTTTGGAGCTTCCTTCCATGTACCCTTGTATTTCTCTTATCCCAATTTAGTAAGTCATCTCTATCAAGGACTTCCATACCTCTCATAATTCTATAGTCAACAAGTTACCTCTTTCTCTTCTTTGTTCCAGAGTCAGTAATTATAGTTTTGACAATCTTCATAGGACAGTTTTGAAAGTGTTTAGGCCATCTTCATAGTTGCTCTCTGGATTCTCTCAATTTTCCTTTTATTCTTTATGGTACTGGGTGACCATAGTGTCGCTGCATACTCCAGTCTTGGTCTTATCACTGTGACTAGTATTTTCTTCACCATTTCTTTGTCCAAGTAAATAAAAGCCACCTTTATTGATCTAAGCCAATTTTGTTAATCTGTTTATCAGGGGACATGTCATTTGTGATGATTACTCCCATGTCTTTTTCTGATCTCACTTTCTTTACTATTCCTTCAATTATTCTACTACTATTCCTTACTATTACTTCTCACTATTCCCTGTGGTGGGGGAAAAGAATACTGCCACCAAGTACTTCCACTTGGATCGTAAGAGGCGAGAAGAAAGGAACGGGGAGTGGGACTAGGCATCCTTCTCCTTGTAGCCCCACAGGGGTCATTCCTAAAAGAAAAAGTAAAGGCATAAGAGGGTCTGGGAGTTTTCCGACCAGCACCCTAAGGTTTGGGTCTTTTAATGTGCGTGGATGTGGTACAGATGAGAGTAAAAGGGAAGAGATAGGTAGTATGTTTGTCAGAAGAAAGATGATGTGTTGGCTTTGAGTGAAACTAAGTTGAAAGGGAAGGGTGAGTGTAAGTTTGGGAGTGTAAGTGGGAGGTTATCAGGAGTGAAGAGAGGACGAGGGAGGGAAGGGGTGGCTATTCTAGTAAGTGAAGAGATAGGCAAACGGGTAGTGGAGTGAAAGGAGGTTTCCTCAAGGATAATGTGGATGAAGGTGAAACTGGGAAAGGAGATGTGGGTCTTTGTAAGTGCATATGGGCCTGGTAGTGAGAAAGAGTGTAGAAGAAAGGGAGGCCTTTTGGATAGATTTAAATGAGTGCATAGAGGATTTAAGGAAAAATGTCAATGTAATAGTACTGGGAGACCTTAATGCTAGGGTAGGAAATGGTCCAATTGATGGAGTGGTTGGGAAATGTGGAGTTCCAGGAAAGAATCGTAGTGAAGAGTTGATGGTGGAAATGTGTCTAGAGAGTTGATGATAACAAATACAGTGTTTCGGAAGAAAGTCAAGCATAAGTACACATGGGAGAGGGTGGTGGATGGAAGGGTGGTAGATAGAGCATTGATGGATTATGTAGTGGTAAATAGGACTATGATAGGAAGAGTTAAGGATGTACATGTGCTAAGGGGAGAGGGTGGAGGAATATCAGATCATTTTTTGGTGGAAGGTAAGTTGAGAGTGGAGGATAGATGGAGAAAGAGGAAAGGGACAAAAGGTAGGGAGGTGCTTAGAGTGACCTCTTTAAATGAAAATGAGTACAAGAAGCTGAAGGAGGAGTGGGAGGAAGTGAAGGATACAGTAGAACTAGGTGTGGAGGAATGGGGATGGTTCAAGGAGGGAGTCACAAAGTGTGCAAGGATGGTGTGTGGAACAAGAAGGATGGGAGGAAATAGAAGGAAGGGTAGTGAATGGTGGGATGAGGAAACAAAGAAGGTTGTAGAAGAGAAGATGCGAGCTTTCACAGATTGGTTACAAAATAGGACGAGGGAGTCATATGAGAGGTACAAAGAAAAGAAAAGAGAAGTAAAGCAAAAGGTAAAGGAGGCAAAGAGGAGAACAGATGTGAAGTGGGGTAAGAGTATGACAGAAAATTTTGAAAGTAATAAAAAGATGTTTTGGAAAGAAATTAAGAGAGGAAGAGGAGGCGAATCAAGTAGAGAAGAAAAGGTAAAAGGAAGGTGCAGATGGAGAGATGATAATGGAAGAGAAGGCAGTAAGGGAAAGATGGGCAGAGTATTTTAGGGAGTTGCTAAATGTGAAGGAGGATAGGGAGGGAAAGATAGTTGCAGTGGGAAATGCTAAGAAAATGACCGTGATGAGTAAGGAAAATGGAGGAGAAATAAGGAAGGATGAAGTGAAGGCAGTTGTTAAGATGATGAAAGCAGGTAAGGCACCTGGTCTGGATGGATGCCAAGCAGAATGTCTAAAAAAAAGAGGTACAGTGGTGGTGGACTGGCTGGTGAGATTATTTAATGTTTGCTGGAGAGAGGGTAGAGTGCCGGAGGACTGGACGCCTGTATAGTTCCACTTTACAAGGGAAAAGGGGACAAGTGTGAATGTAGTAGTTTCAGAGGGATTAGCTTGTTAAGTGTAGTTGGAAAGGCTTATGGGAGGATCTTGATTGAGAGGATTAGGAGAGGAAGAGAGGGAGTAATTGGTGAGGAACAGTGTAGATTTAGGACGGGTAGAGGTTGTGTAGATCAGATCTTTGTGGTAAGACAAATATGTGAGAAAGCTATAGGAAAGGGGAAGGATGTTTTTTGGGCTTTTATGGATCTGGAAAAGGCTTACGATAGGGTAGACAGAAAGGCACTGTGGGAGGTTATGCAGATATACGGGATAGGAGGAAAGCTTCTAGGAGCTGTCAAGAGTTTTTATGAGAGTAGTAGAGCTTGTGTCAGGATTAGAAATGGAGAGAGTGAGTGGTTCGAGGTAAAGGTGGGACTTCGTCAAGGATGTGTTATGTCGCCCTGGCTGTTCAACTTATACATGGATGGGGTAGTACGAGAGGTAAATGCAAGGGTAGTGGGTCAGGGATTGGAGATGGTTAAAGAAAATGGAGAAAAGTGGGAGGTGAGCCAGCTGTTGTTTGCTGATGACACTGTGCTTGTGGCAGGATCAGAGGAGGGATTGAGGAAGTTGGTGACAGAGTTTGGGAGAGTATGTGATAGAAGAAAGCTAAAGATAAATGTGGGTAAAAGTAAGGTGATGAGATGTACAAGGGGTGAAAGTGGCAGTAGACTGGAAGTGAGCATTAAGGGAGAGCGACTGGAGGAAGTGGATAGTTTTAGATACTTGTGTGCAAATGTGGCAGGAAAAGGTGGAGTGAAGGTGGAGGTAGAATGTAGATTGAGAGAAGCGAGTAAATGCCTAGGTGGATTGAAGAGTGTAATGAGGAATAGACATTTGGGAATAGATGCTAAGAGAAGACTGTATGAAGGAGTGATTGTGTCAACAGCACTGTATGGGGCAGAAACATGGAACATAAGAGAGGAAGAGAGAAGGAGTTTGAATGTGTTTGACATGAGGTGTCTGAGAAGTATGATGGGGGTTACTAGGCTAGACAGAGTGAGAAATGAGGAGGTGAGGAGAAGAATGGGGGTGGAAAGGGAGTTGGGAGATAGGGTTGATGAAAGAGTATTAGGATGGTTTGGACACATGGAAAGAATGAGTGAAGAAAGACTAGTAAAAGAGGTATGGAAGGCAGATGTGGAGGGAGTGAACATGAGGGGACATCCTAGGATGAGGTGGATGGATGGGGTGAAGGGGGCTTTGGGGAAGAGGGGAATGTCTGTTGAGGAAGGACGGGAGAGTACAGAAGACAAGGGTAAAAGGAGAATGGTTGTATACGGATGATGTTGTGATGCATGAGGTGGAATGGGCAGGTGGATGGGGGGTGAGGTAGTATTTGTGAGCAAAATTTGACGCAGCCCAAAGGGATTTCTCCCCGTCCTCTCCTTTTATGCTTGGGACGGAGAGGGGGGGTCGCCGATTTAATGAAGCAGCCTTGCTGTGGATGTGCTGTGTCTTGCGACACTGCTTCTGACCCAGGGCAGTGGAAAAGGTGCAGGGATGACCCGTCATCCAGGAGGTGCTAAAATAGGAGGGAGGGTGGAGGGGTGTGGAGTGTATTCAGGGATGGAATGGGTGGGAATGATTTTATGCCTTTTCCTTTTTAGCTACCTCCCTTGTAAGGGGGAAAAAGCCTTGGAATATGTATGTACTTTCTTTACTTCATTGCACCAATTTTATATTATCCTAATATCCTTTTTATACATACATATACCAAAGGCTTTTCCCCCCTTATAAGGATGGTAGCAAAAACACAAAGGCATAAAAACCACTCCCACCCATTCCATCCCTATCACACTCCACTCCCCTCCACCCTCTTATCTTGGCACCTAATGGATGACTGGTCATCCCTGCACCTTTTCCACTGCCATGGGTCAGAGGCAGTGTCGCAAGACACAGCACATCCACAGCTAGGCTACTTCATTAACCCCTTCGATATAATGACGCCTACATAGGCGCCATGAGAAGCAAGTGGTACACGAGGATGCAGATGTCGGCATCTTGATTATATATATTGTAGTTGTATCTGCATGACCCCCATACTCTGTAAACTGGCTTCATCATATTTTCTATGGTTATCAAAATTCACGGATGAAAAAGAACGAGCAATACAGCGGTAACTTTTTATAATGCGAGTATTATGACGCAACATCGCACGTGTGGCAGCTAATGCTGCCCGCGAGATTTGGCCCGTATTGAAGGGGTTAAATTGGTGACCCCCCCCCTCTCCATCCCCTCATGCAAATAAGGAGAAGACAGGAATAAACCCTTCTGGCTGTGTCAAATTTTTCTCACACATACTCCCTCTCCCCCATCCCTCACCCATTCCACCTCATGCATCACATCATCCATATACAACCATTCTCTATTAACCCTTGTTTTCTGTCCTCTCCTGTCCTTCCACAGACATTCCCCTCTTCCCCAAAGCCCCTTTTATCCCATCCATCCATCTCATCCTAGGTCAGCCCCTCATGTTCACTCCTTCCACACCTCTTTTACTAGTCTTTCTTCACTCATTCTTTCCATGTGTCCAAACCATCCTAATACTCTTTCATCCACCCTATCTCCCAACTCCCTTTCCACCCCCGTTCTCCTCCTCAACTCCTCATTTCTCACTCTAGCCTAGTAACCCCTATCATACTTCTCAGACACCTCATCTCAAACATATTCAAACTCCTCTCTTATGTTCCATGTTCCTGCTCCATACAGTCCTGTCGGCACAATCACTCCTTCATACAATATCCTTTTAGCATCCATTTCCATTCCCAAATGTCTATTTCTCATTACTTTTTAATCCACCAAGGCATTTACTCGCTTCTCTCAATCTACATTCTACCTCCACTCCTCCCTTTCCTGCCACATTTGCACACAAGTATCTAAAACTATCCACTTCCTCCAGTATCCCTCCCCCAATACTCACTTCCAGTCTGCTGCCACTTTCACTCCTTGTACATCCCATCTCCTTAATTTTAATCACATTTATTTTCAACTTCCTTTTTTACACTTTCCCAAACTCTGTCACTAACTTCCTCAATCCCTCCTCTGATCATGCTATATGTGCAGTGTCATCAGCAAACAACAGCTGGCTTATCTCCCACTTTTCTCCATTTTCTTTAACCATCTCCAATCCCTGACCCACCACCCTTGCATTTACCTCTCGCACCACCCCATCCAAGTATAAATTGAACAGCCAGGGTGACATAACATCCCTGATGAAGTCCCACCTTACCTTAAACCACTCACTCTCTCCATTTCTAATCCTAACACATGCTCTACTACTCTCATAAAAACTCTTGACAGCTCCTCAAAGATTTCCTCCTATACCATATATCTGCAATACCTCTCACAGTGCCTTCCTGTCTACCCTGTCATAAGCCTTTTCCAAATCCATAAAAGCCAAAAAAAAAAACATCCTTACCTTTTCCTATACCTTTCTCACATATCTGTCTTACCACAAAAATCTGATCTACGCAACCCCTACCTGTCCTAAACCCACACTGCTCCTCAACAATTACTCCCTCTCTTCCTCTCCTAATCCTCTCAATCAAGATCCTCCTATAAGACTTCCCAACTACACTTACCAAGCTAATTCCTTTGAAACTACCACACTCACACTTGTCCCCTTTTCCCTTGTAAAGTGGAACTATACAGGCACTCCTCCAGTCCTCCGGCACTCTACCCTCTCTCCAACAAACATTAAATAACCTCACTAGCTAGTTCACCATCAGTGTACCTCCTTTTTTCAGACATTCTACATGACATCCATCCAACCCAGGTGCCTTACCTACTTTCATTATCTTAACAACTGCCTTCACTTCATCCTTCCTTATTTCTCTTCAATTTTCCTCACTCATCATGGTCATTTTCTTAGCACTTCCCACTGCAACTACCTCTCCCTCCCTATCCTCCTTCACATTTAGCAACTCCCTAAAATACACTGCCCATCTTCCCCTTACTGCCTTCTCTTCCATTATCATCTCTCCATCTGCACCTTTCACCTTTTCTTCTCTACTTGATTCACCTATTCCTCTCTTATTTCTTTCCAAAACATCTTTTTATTACTTTCAAATTTTTCTGTCATACTCTTACTTTCACATCTGCTCTCCTCTTTGCCTTCTTTATCTCATGCTTTACTTCTCTTCTCTTTTCTTTGTACCTCTCATATGATTCCGTCATCCTATTTTGTAACCAATCTGTGAAAGCTCGCATCTTCTCTTCTACAACTTTCTTTGCTTCCTCATCCCACCACTCACTACCCTTCCTTCTACTTCCTCCCATCCTTCTTGTTCCACACACCATCTTTGCACACTTTGTGACTCCCTCCTTGAACCATCCCCATTCCTCCTCCACTCCTAGTTCTACTCTATCCTTCACTCCCTCCAAGTCCTCTCTCAGCTTCTTCTTGTACTCCTCCTTTTCTTTCTCATTTAAGTAATTCACTCTAAGCACCTCCCTACCTTTTGTCCTTTTCCTTTTTCTCCATCTATCCTCCACTCTCAATTTACCTTCCACCAGAAAATTATTTGATATTCCCCCACTCTCTCCCCTTAGAACATGTACATCCTTAACTCTTCCTATTATACTCCAATCTACCACTACATAGTCCATTAACATTCTATCTGCTACCCTTCTATCCACCACCCTCTCCCATGTGTATGTGTGCTTGACTTTCTTCCTAAACACTGTATTTGCTATCATCAACTCTTTCAAAACACATCTCCACCATCAACTCTCCACTACAAATTTTTCCTGGAATTCCATACTTCCCAACCACTCCGTTTATTGGTTCATTTCCTACCCTAGCATTAAGGTTTCCCAATACTACTATATTGACATTTCTCCCTAATCCCTCTATGCACTTATTTAAACCCATCCAAAACTCCTCCCTTTCTTCTACACTCTTCTCACTACCAGGCCCTTATGCACTTACAAAACCCACATCTCTTTTCCCAGTTTCACCTTCATCCACATTAACCTTGAAGAAACCTCCTTCTACTCCACTACACGTTAACCTATCTCTTCACTCCTGACAACCTCCCAACTACACTCCCAAACTCACACTCGCCCCTCCCTCTCAACTTAGTTTCACTCAAAGCCAACACATCCATCTTTCTTCTCACAAACATACTGCCTATCTCTTCCTTTTTACTCTCATCTGTACTATATCCACACACATTAAAAGACCCAAACATTAGGGTACTGGTAGGAAAACTCCTAGACCCTCTTATGCCTTCACTTTTTCTTAGGAATGTCCCCTGAGGGGCTGCAGGGAGAAGGATGCCTAGTCCTGATCCCTATCCTGCTTCTCTCGCCTCTTATGATTCAAGTGGGAAGATTTGGTAGCAGCATTCTATCCCCCACCACAGGGTAGGCAAAAAAAGGAAATGAATATTCAGAGAAATGGTACAGGATAGTAACAAGGGGTTGGGGGGCCAACATAATGGCAGGACAGTCGAAGTATAATAAAAGTGTCATCATTTCTCTGTGAACATAGCCCTCCTCTATCACAAAGTGATGTGTGGCTCTGGTCCATAGGGGCGCCCCATACAGACCCTAAAGTATCAACTGCATGCTACTTTGCCACAATAACATGCAGCCAATACCCGAGACACGGTATCCTTTCTATACCTTTTCCAAATTCCATTATGCTACATTTCTTACTATTGAAGTCCATTTCCCACTTCTGATTCCATTCCCAAACCCTGTTCAGATCTGTAGTGACTCACAAACTGTTTCAGTACTCACTTTCTTCAACAGTTTTGTCATCTGAAAAGAAGCTCATGTAATATTCCACACTCTCCCTGTCATTCACGTAAATACCAAACATTGTTGGAGCCAATACTCCTTGTGGAACTCAACTGATCACCTCTTCCCAAGTAGAACCCTCATCTCTGAGCACTACTCTCATTTTTCTTCCATGCAAGAAATCATCCATCCATTTCAGTAGTTTACCTTGTATCCCTCCTATGGTTTCCAGTTTTCTTAATAACTAAGTTTTTTGTATGGTACTTTGTCAAAAGCTTTTTGTAGGTCTAGGAAAGCACAATCAGCCTATCTGTCCCTTTCTAGTATTATATCTGATAGTCTTGAGTAGAAACAGATCAAATTTGTGGCACATGATCTTCCCTGTCTAAATCCGAATTGTCTCGGATTTAGTATATTGTTCTCCTCCAGATGTTTTATCCATTTATTTTTGATAACTTTTTTCATAAATTTTGGCTACCATGCTTGTAAGGAAAACTGGTCTGTAATTTGTTGGGTCTTCTTGTTTCTTCCTTTATATATTGGTACAATATTAGCATTTTTCCAGTCTTCTGGTATTTTTCCTTCTTTGAGGGTGCAACTTATTATATTATAAATTTTGTCTATTAATTCTTTTTACATTCTTCTAGTATCCAATTTGCAATTTCATTTGGGCCATGAAATTTCATGACATGAAGGTTCATCATTGGCTCCATTATTTCTTTTCATGTTATTATTATTTCCTTCACTCATCTCACTTCTCGCCCTTTATCTCAATGCTGTACATTTTCTCTAGTGAAAAACCAATTCAAAGTGATTGCTATGACTTCAGCCATTTCTATATCTTCTGTCTATTCCATATTCCCTTGGCATATTTTTACTATTTCCTGTTTGTTTTTTAGTTGACCATTCACTTACCTATAGAATAGTTTTGGTTGATCCTTACATTTTCCTACTGTCTTTTTCATAGTTTCCTTTTCCTTCCTGCATATTTTTACTTATTCATTCCTTTGATATATATTTCCCACTTTCTAGTTTTTTTTCTCTCTTTATTTCTTCTTTCACCTTGCTGCACTTTCTGTTAAACCAGCACTTGATATACACCTTTTCCTGTTTTTGCTTTGGGACATCCACTTCTTCATAATAGATTTCCATCAGAATCATCCATTTTTCTTCCACTTGTGTCTCTTCTTTGTAGAATTTTTCCCAATTCACTTCTTGAAAAAAATTCTTAAGTTTCTCAAACTCTGTTTTACTACACATCTGTCTTCCTTTTCTGTATTTCTCATTTCTCTCTATATATTTCCTCCTTTTGTTCTAACCCAAGTAATATGTGGTCACTCTTCCCAATTGGTGTCCTGTATTCAATTTTATCCACAATTTCTGGTTCTGACGTAAATAATATATTAGTCTCAATGGTTCTTTATTATTTTTATATCTGGTATTTTCTTTTACCTACTGTGTCATTACATGCCTTTTCCTTTTTGGCTACTTCCCTTGTAAAGGGGAAAAAGCCTTGGTATATGTATGTATGTATGTCATTATATGTCCTATAGTCATGTCAAGCAATACATTTCCCCATAGATCCTCTCCACCTTTCACTGTTATCTCTTCCTAACAGATTTCTTTGCAGTTAAAATTTTCCATAAGTACATTTACTCCACCTGGGAGTCATTTTCTAAACTATTTAGAGTAAGGAGCTGAAACTTCTCAGGTAAATAGGTATCCATGTTGCCTACATTTTAGATGAAACAGAGTGATGTATGTACACATGTACGTATACCAGTAGCGACATTTAAAAGTGCACAGCACCGTAATAAGTGGACCAATTTGTTTTATATTTTGGCTATGATTAGTCAGTAGGCACACCTTGGGCCAGTCATTGAGTAATTGAACAATTTCCTTTATACTTTTGCAAACAGGCATTTCAATTTTAATGTCTGGCGAAAATCACGAAAAATAAAAAAAAATTGGTCGTGTTCCCATTATTACTCCTAACTCTTTAATCCTATTCAAAATATTCAAATGACTGGCCCTAGTAGTTACTAAAAGTAATATTCCCTGTAAGTTTCATCTAAACCTGATGTATTTTAGATTTTTTATGATTAAAAAAACGTCAAAAAATATTGAACGAAGATATGGCAACTTGAAATATAAATATATCTGTAACTTGACTGGTTTTTGCATGGCTTAATCCTTATTATATAATGGGTAAGTACAGTACAAATAATCATACTTCAATGATAAGTACTTTAAATACTGAAAAACTAAAGTATAAGTATATCACAGTAGTGACGACGCACAGACACCACCATAATAAAATTTGCTTTTTTGCACCTCTGTTGGTTTCTTCATACAAAACCTCACTGCTGGGGGTCTTTAGGGTATCTAAATCATCATCTCACCACATTGGCATCTAACAAGTGAATCTATCCACGGCAAAAACTGCTCTTCTCCACAATCATAAATTCACATTCATTCTTATCTCCCCTCTGTACAATTTCAGAGCTAATATCTAATTTTCTTGCTGCATTAGAGATGAATGAAGTACTTGATGGTGTAGAGCTGGCCACAGGTGTCGAAAGAGGTGCAAGTGGGGGCAGTGGTGGAGTGAGAGGTGGTGAAGTCTTAGCTAGTCGTCTTTGACTGTTTGCCATCTTTATCTGTTGTTTTTTTGTCATTGTGGATATTCTTTTTGTTACCCATGATGACTGTACTAATGAGTAATATATACTAGCTAAGGTAATAAATTGCCAGGAGAGCTCATGAGACATGCATACTCCCCCTTTCAGAACTAGCAGGTACCTGACATCTAGCTTGAGCTCAGAGTTGCCAAGCAGCCAGCCTGACTATCCCTCCACCTTCCTCCCTTCCCCTCCAGCCTCATACTGTCTGCTGAAGCACTGGGCGAGCGTAAATTCAATCAAATTTCAATGTTATCCGATGAGCTTGAAGGTCCTAAGTGGGATGCCTTCCTCTAGTATGGGTTGTGCCTTTAACACTGTCCATTTACCCCCCCCCCCACCTTTAAATTGCACACGTCTGGAAAATTATTTGTCGGGATTCATTTCTAAATGGTATACAAACATTTTGAACCCAGTTTTGAAAAATGCTATATCTTGACCAAATTCACCCCAGGTGTCGCATACCCCCTTAAGAATGTCATTTAATGAAAGCCTTATCTTCTAACATTTTAGAATACTCTCTCTCCAAGAACCCATTATTGGGGGCACATAAATCACCACAAAATTTCTACTTTTCATGTCACCTTCAACTTTTATCATGATCATTTCCACCCTGTTCCCTCCATTTGTAACTTTTGTCACATCTAAGTTTTTCATGGGATGGTTGTGTTGGAGAGCTTGTCTGGTGGGGTTATTGCTAGTGCTAATTATGTTTATGTTGAGTTGTTCAAAAATTTTGTGTCCTTTCTAATTTACTGTTTCTACGAGATGCAGATGTCCTATGGTTACCATGTAACCCTGCTGTATGGTCAGATTGTAGGCAATTAAACCAGTTTCCCCATTCGTGACCCACCAGTGAGGAGGATGTGTTCCTCTCCCAATTCTATAAACTAAAACTCTCCCATGAGCCTTTCCAACTATATTCAAAGAAGTGATTCCTCTAAAACTACTTTGTTCACATTTGTCCTCTTTTCCTTTGTACAGGGGAACTATACAACCACTCCTCCAGCACTCTCCCCTCCCTTAGGCACACATAAAACAACCTTACTAACCAATCTACTAAAACCGTGTCTCTTTCTCAGACACTGCAATTCATAAGAACCACTCAACTATGCCTCCACAGCATGGTTCCCAACAATCAGAAAGAACACAAACAAGGGAGACTTTCCTTACCTGGTTTGAGATCATAATGAATGATGGGAGGTTTGATCTCATTGAGGTACTTGAGGGCTGATACCACCTGCATGATCACTGACCGTGCCTCGCGTTCTGGAATCGTCTTGTGCTGCAAAAAATGTATGAATTTAGGGATTGCTTATGTAGATCTCATGGAATAAGACACACATCATGGAATTAAGAAAATATTAAAAGAATGCTAAGCAAAATGGTTTGGGAATAGTTTATAGATGGCCTTTTGCCACTATTGTCCATTTCCAGTACTTTGCATTTTTTTGTATTTAACATCAATTCCCATTTTTGGCTCCATGCAAAAATAGTATCTAGATCTTTTTGCAATATTCTTCCTTCCTCCTCAGAGGACAGTAGAATATTGCATTTACCTAATTGTAGTATGCAGGAAAGAACCAATGTTCATTGGGTCCATTCTCCTACTCTTGACATTTTGTCATACCTAGACTCATATTGAAGAACAGTAAGTGGGTCTTGTCTCCACTTTTCTAATTCTGACAGGTTATCATTTAGTTCACTCAATCCTGAGATTAATCCATCTACATTAGTATAGGCCACTTTTATTATTATTTTTTTCTTTTCCATCCCATTTTCTGTTCCTTTCATTTCACTTACCTAGGAGTACCATTTTCTCAGCCTCATGTCTAAGACTCTCCATAGAACTTCCTTTCGGTCTCCATTCTTTTTGCATTTTTTTTTCTTTAGCTTCACCTTTTAGTGTCTTCTTTCTCTTTCCACAACATTCATTTCTCTTTTATCCATATATTGTTGTAATGTTCACTCTTTGCTAGTATGTTCTGCTACCATTTGTGATCTTGGTTTATCTTTAGAGGTCAATTCCTTTTTCTACTTCTTGGTCATGGTCTTGTACTTCTTTCATAATTGTTTTTGCCATTACTTTTTCTGATTTTTCTCTCAAGTACCTAACCAAACCATGTTTTTCCTCTAGTTCATATACTACAATACTTTTTACTATTTACTGTATCTCTTACCCAATTTGCTTTTTCTCTGATTACTTGAATAGTTGTGTCCTTTGCATTTTCCTGCATCTGTTGTTGTACTATTTCTTTAAGAGCTATCACTTCATTTTCTATATTTTCATTCCATTTCTTAATCTTCTGCAAATTTTCCTCACCTAACTTTTCTTCAGTTCTTTCAGACATTGCCTGTATTTTGTGATTTACCTCTTTTTTTAAATTCTCAAAATTGGTACACTAAAACTCCTTTTATCTGACCTTCGAACAATCAACTAGTCCAAACATCCAACTTTTTTCTTCAATGTCCCAAGTCAGATAAAAGTTGAATTTGTCCAAACATCCAACAGTTTAGTTATTGCTCTCGCTGCTACCGACTCATGGCGCTCAGATCGGCTCCTATTTTCGCAGGCATTTCAGCGTTTGTTTATGTTTGGCCTTTGGTGGTTATTTCTCCTCCCTCAACTCTGCTGTGTTGTTTATTATGCTTTATTGTACAGTAAATAAGTGAAAATGTCTCAAACCAATTTTTTTTTTTTTTTTTTTCAATATAGTTCCAAATATCCAATCTAGGGTCAGTTCCACCAAGGTCACATAAAAGGAATTTTACTGTAGTATCATTGTTTTTATCTTTTCATTTTCACATTTAACCTTGGTTCTTTTTTAATTAATCTATCTCGTTATTATTTCGGAATTCTTCTTTAGCTCACTTACCTCTCTATTGATTTCAAAATAGTCTTTCCTTAAAATCACAATCACTTTCCTTAATTCCATGACTTCTCTCTCCCATGAGTTTCTGTTAAAATTCATCTACCTTTCCATGTCAATGATTTGACACAAATTTCTTTTTTTGTATTTACCAAAGCCAAAAAATAAGCCATTGCCATACAACCTACCAATCACTCTTGGGGTTCCAAAGCCTCTATTTATATTTAGTTTCGGTACAGTACCTCCAAAGGGTTCTCTGCTTATGTTGACATTCAAATCAAACTCATAGCAGTTTTCTCCTGATCCACCTCAGTTCCCTTGCATTTTCTCATGACAAATACATTCAACACTGCACAGAGATCATTTAGGGCAACCACAAGTGCTCCCCCTCCCACTCAATACAACCCAGGCCTCTTGCCTTCCTTGCACTGTTAAGAATTTTTGTCTTACTCAGCAGTCTACGGAACTCTAGTTGACAGCTGTTCACAGCTCAGTGCTTCATTCATGTATTTACCTAGCTGTATTCTATGGGAAAGGTGCTATGCTTGTGGTGTCCCGTCTTTGTATCTTGCAACACCTAAGTTGTTCTTATATTCATCTATAGTGTTTGCACACACTACTGTTTTGTCTAATTTGTTTCAGATATCCACAACTGTGTGTGGAAAGCTGTTTTTTCTGATCTCTTCTATAACTGTCCTTTTTCAGTTTCTTTTCATGTCCCCTTGTTTTTCTTCTATCCCAATTTAATAAGTCTTCTCTATAAAGACTTCCATGCCTTTCATAATTCTAAAAATGGTCAACAGATCACCACTTTCTCTTCTTTGTTCCAGGGTTGGTAATTCCAGTTTAGACAATCTTTGCTCATATGTTAGTTTTGCAAGTGTTGGGAACATCTTTGTTGTTACTCTTTGGATTCTTTCTATTTTCTTTATATTCTTTTTTGTACTGGGTGTCCATAGTGTCGCTGCATACTCCAATCTTGGTCTATCAGTGGGACTAGTATTTTCTTTATTATTTCCTCATCCAAGTAATTAAAAGCCACTTTTATTGATCTTAACAAATTGTAGGTTTCTCCAACAAAATATATTTTGTTTATCTGTTTGTCTAGGGACATGTCTTTGGTGATGATCACTCCTAGGTCCTTTTCAGAACCAACTTTCTTTACTCCCTCTTCACCAATTTTATACTGTCCTGATATTCTTTTTTTTTTTTTTTTTTTAACCTTTTCCAAATTCCATTATACAGTCATCCCTCATTATTCGCAGGTTATTTTTATCTGCGGTTATGACTATTCGCGGATTTCAATTGTGAAAGAAGAAGAAAAAAATAAAAAAAAACTGTCGACTGTGCGCGCCGGGCCATGCGTCACTGCTGACTATTGTGTGTGTATGGTACTTTAGAATAAAAATATCAAATTCACCAGAGGTTTTATTACACGTATATTGAGTCTGCCTCTGGCGGCCGATAGCAGAACCAAGCAATTTGACTCACTCAATGACTCACCCCTGACACTGCGTGGGTATAGATTTGCTGCAACACTGTGCAGATTAACATCTCGATAACTCTCTCTCCCTGCACACCCACGTGCTTTTTTTACTCTCACTTAGTAATAATAATAAAAATAATAATACTGTTGGCACAATAACTACCGTATTTTACGGCTTGCAAGACACTGCATCTTGGAAGACGCACCCTAATATTAGAAAGAAATTTCTAAAAAAAAAAAAGTCATTCTCATACAAGAACACATTCACCATATACGGTCGGGTATATGATATACCCGACCACTGAACCCAAAAACATAAGAAGCAAGGAGTCTGCAAGACACTATTGTCTCAGCATTCATTACAAATTTACTGGGCGGGCAATGACACGTATTGGACGTATTGTTTACATTACGAAATCACTTGTCCGATTTTGTTTGTATGGGGATGATACTAGTTAGTGATTAATAAATATTCTATACACTTTTCATTGTCCAAGGGTGGTTTTATTTTCATAAAAATAAACTAAAAATTTAAAAAATATGCATGTACAAATATAAAACTTGAAAGAAATTTATTCATCCTCAAATCCCCAGAACTCGTCACCACTGGATTCGTGTAAAAGTTCTAAACTCTCATCTGCAGAGTTATCACTACTGTCAGTCATGTACAATAAATAATCCTCACTACCATCCATGGCATTACTTATACCACACTTTTTGAATGACTTTACAACAACTTCAGTATTAGTAGCATTCCAAGATTTCAACACCCATTCACACACTTGAGCTATTGACGGGCATTTCATTTTTCCACACGGTGTCATTTCATGTCTTCCTTTTGCCATCCATTTAGACCATTCTACATGCATGTTATTCTTGAATGGTTTGTTGATGCTCAACATATAAATCAAGGTCGCTATCGGTCAAGTGTCCAAGCTCACTTGAGCCTGGGTGTTGCCTTACAATACAACATTCGTCTTGGAAGACGCACTAGTATTTATCAGGGTATTTTTTAGGAAAAAAAGTGCGTCTTGTAAGCCGTAAAATATGGTATTTATATAATCTCCTCTTGGCATTTATTCCCAGTTTCATATTTCTCATAACGACGATGCTTGGGTAGTACAGTATGTATTCTTATTTCATTGAATCCTTTTACTTGCAATCCTTCTGATAAGTTGAGTCTGTATGGCAAAAGGGAATACGCTCCACCATTGACCGTTGGGGAATGACCCGGTCGTGCTCCAGATCGTTTCTGTTAATGGTTACTGGATTAGTGCAATGGTATAGTCTCTGGCCACATTGTATTATTCTTAGTTTATTAAATGTTATCAAATCTTACTTGTTAACCGCTGATACATGAGAAGTGAATTTATTACAAGTGGAAGATATTTAAAGCATGTTTCAACTGTTAGAGAAGTGTGGCTAGAACGAAGCACGAGAGTGTGGGTTTTGGCGGTGATATTCCATAGGTTTTCAATGGTTTTCTCAAAAAATAGTATTCATGGTTTTAGCCATTAGCAGGGGTTTTGAGAACGTATCCCCCGCGAATAACAAGGGATGACTGTACTACATTTCTTATTATTGAAGTCCATTTCCCACCTCTCACTCTATTCCCAGACCTTGTTCAGATATCTCTGTAGCAATTCACAATCGCTTTCCATATTTTCTTTAGTAGTTTTGCATCCTCTGCAAATAAGTTCAACATTCTACACCA
This sequence comes from Oratosquilla oratoria, assembly GCF_046742065.1. Taxonomy (NCBI): domain Eukaryota; kingdom Metazoa; phylum Arthropoda; class Malacostraca; order Stomatopoda; family Squillidae; genus Oratosquilla; species Oratosquilla oratoria. The sequence goes on from NC_134798.1 coordinate 20,808,283, forward strand.
TGTCATTTACATATATAGCAAACATTATCAGGCCCAGTACTAAGACCTGTGGGACTCAAATTATCATTTCTTCCCAAGTAGAATTTGTATCTCTGAGCACCAGTCTCATTTTTCTTCCATGCATGAAATCTTCCATTTCAATAGTTTTCCTTGTATACCTTCCGTTACGAGTTTTCTTAATAGTTTTTTGTGTGGAATTTTATCAAATGCCTTTTGCAAGTCCAGGAAAGCACAGTCTGCCCATCTGTCCCTTTCTTGTATTATATCTATAAACCTTGAATAGAAACAGATCAAATTTGTGGCACATGATCTTCCCTGGTTAAATCTGAATTGTCTCGGATTTAGTATATTGTTCTCCAGATGTTTAGTCCATCTACTTTTGGGTATTGTACTTGTAAGGGAGATCGGTCTATAGTTTGTTGGGTTTTCCTTATTTCTCCCTTTATATATTGGTATGATATTGACCTTTTTCCAGTCTTCTGGTGCCTTTCCTTCTTTGAGTGAGCAATCTATTATCTGATATATTTTGTCCATTAGTTCATCTATACATTCTTTAAGTATCCAGTTTGCAATTCCATCCAGGCCGTGCGATTTTCCGACATCAATGTTCATTATTTGGTTTCTTCTTTCTGTGTCACAGTTATTTCTCTTATTGTGTATTTACCTAGTTGTATCTTCTGGCAAAGGGGAGCTAAGCTCGTGTTGTCCCGTCATTGTATCTCTCCATATCCAGTTTGCTCCTAAATTCTTGTATTGTTTTTGCACACACTATTTTTTCATCTGTGTTCCATATATCCACCACTCTGTAGGGAAAACTGTTCTTTTTCAGGTCCCTTCTATAATTGTCCTTTTTAACCTTCTTTCCATGTCCCCTTCTTTTTCTTTTATCCCAATTTAGTAAGTCTTCTCTGTCAAAGACTTCCATGCCCTTCATAAATCTATAGATGGTCAACAAGTCACTTCTTTCTCTCCTCTGTTCCAGGTGTCAGCAATTCCAATTTTAACCCCTTCCATACGGTGCCGCATACGTAGGCGGCATGAGGAGCAAGTGGATACGCGAGGCTGCCATATCGGCGTCTTGATTATATTTATTGTAGTTTCCCCCTGCATAATGACATACTCTCTAAACTGTCTTCATTACATTTTCTATGGTTATCAAAATTCACGGGTGAAAGAGAGAACGATCGATATAAGCGGTGACTATATTTTATGATGCGGGTATTATTATGACACTTCGTACGGCTGGCAGCTAATGCTGTCCGCGAGATTTAAGGCCCGTACTGAAGAGGTTAACAGTCTTCACATGGGAGTTTTGATAGTTCTGGGGCCATCCTTGTAGTTGCTCTCTGGATTCAATCTTTTTTATATTCTTTTTTTTGTATTGGGTGACCACAATGTTGCTGTGTATTCCAATTTAGGCCCTATCATTGTGATTGGTATTTTCTTTACAATTTCTACATCCAAGTAGGTAAAAGCCACTTTTATTGCTCTTAGTAAGTTGTAGGTTTCACTGACAATCTTGTTTATATATTTGTCAGGGGACATATCTTTTATGATGATCACTCCCAGATCTTTTTCTGATCCCTCTTGCTTAACTTCTTTTTCACCAATTTATCTTCCATATATCCTTTTTTTTTTTTTCTTAATACTTTTTCCAAACTCCATTATGCTACATTTTTTTAGTGTTAAATTCCACTTCCCATTTCTGACTCCATTCCCAAACCCTGTTTAGATCTCTCTGTAATGATTCAGTCCACTTCAGTACTCTCTTTAACAGTTTTACATCATCTGCAAAAAGCTCATATAACATTCCACTCCCTCGTCCATGTTATTCACATAAATAGCAAACATTACTAGAGCCAGTACTGATCCTTGTGGGACTCCATTAATTACCTCTTCCCAAATAAAAGTCTTCTCTCTAAGCACTACCCTCATTTTTCTTCCATGCAAAAAGTCCTCCATCCACTTCAGTAGTTTACCTTATATCCCTCCTATAGTTTTCACCTTAAAAGTTTTTTGTGAGGGACCTTATCAAAAGATTTTTGTAGACCTAGAAAAGCACAATTGGCCCATCCATCCCTTTCCTGTATTATATCTAGTAACCTTGAGTAAAAGCAGATCAAATTTGTGGTGCACAATCTTCCCTGTCTGAATCCAAATTGTCTCAGATTTAGTATATTGTTCTCCTCCAGATGTTTGATCTATTTTTTATAACTTTTTCACAGATTTTTGCTACTGTACTTATAAGGGAAACTGGTCTGTAATTTGTGTATTTACCTACCATATATACTCGCGTATAGGTCACACTTTTTTTAACTAAATATTTTGCTAAAATCAAGGGTGCGACCTATCCACTCAACATTAATGAGGGACACAACACTACTCTGTCACCGAACTAGCAAGAATTGGCGATTTCAATGTGACAGTGACACGGAATTTCAGTGGGGTTCGCACAATATGCATCAGAAAGCTTTTCAAGCCTTATGTATGCATAAAATATATATATCAAAGGTTCCTACCAAATCACTGCTTTAAAATGAACTACTGCTGCTAGAAAATCATATATCAATTACAATAAAATTGTAAAATATTCTCTTTTCCAATTATTTCATATATTTTAGTCTTTATAAGCAATGCAACCTTGACCCTTTGTTTACCGTACATCACCTGTTTCACTCATGGCTGCGTTTCTATATGTACACAAATTATGTTTTCGTAGCATAACGTAACATCCCGTAACATAACTTAAATATACTTACAATTTTTGCAATAAAAAATTATTATTTTCGTAAACTTCCATTAGGCCTACTGTACTGTTAGATCTATAGTAGATCACATGGAGTTTTAGGCCTAATAACTGCAAACTATATTCATGAGTACCAGTAAGAGAAAGAGCTATGAAGTAGGTTTTAAGCTGAAAGTGGTGGATTACGCAGATGAACATGGAAACAGATCTGCAGAAAGGGAGTTTCGGGTTTCAGAAAAGGTAGTGTGGGGATGGAGAAAGCAGAAAGATCTGCTTAAAGAAATTTTCTTCTATACTGTTGTATAGTGTCCAGTTGGCAGTTAAACTCTATTGATTTTTTTTTTTTTTGTCAAATTGCCTATAATGTTTTTTTATGCAAGTGCAAATGTTTACGATTACAGTTTTAGAAATGCAACCGTTGTTTATGTAAATTTCACAAAGTGTGCAAAGATGGTGTGTGGAACAAGAAGCATGGGTAGTGAGTGGTGGGATGAGGAAACAAAGAAGGTTGAAGAGAAGAAGCGAGCTTTCACAGATTGGTTACAAAATAGAACGAGGGAGTCATATAAGAGGTACAAAGAAAAGAGAAGAGAAGTAAAGCAAAAGGTAAAGGAGGCAAAGAGGAGAGCAGATGTGAAATGGGGTAAGAGTATGACAGAAAATTTCAAAGAGGAGAGCAGATGTGAAATGGGGTAAGAGTATGACAGAAAATTTTGAAAGTAATAAAAAGATGTTTTGGAAAGAAACTAAGAGAGGAAGAGGAGACGAATCAAGTAGAGAAGAAAAGGTAAAAGGTGTAGATGGAGAGATGATAATGGAAGAGAAGGGTAAGGGAAAGATGGGCAGAGTATTTTAGGGAGTTGCTAAATGTGAAGGAGAATATGGAGGGAAAGATAGTTGCAGTGGGAAGTGCGAAGAAAATGACTGTGATGAGTGAGGAAAATGGAAGAGGAATAAGGAAGGATGAAGTGAAGGCAGTTGTTAAGATGATGAGAGCAGGTAAGGCACCTGGATTGGATGGATGCCATGCAGAATGTCTAAAAAAAGGATGTACAGTGATGGTGGACTGGCTGGTGAGGTTATTTAATGTTTGCTGGAGAGAGGGTAGAGTGCCGGAGGACTGGAGGAGTGCCTATAGTTCCACTTTACAAGGGAAAAGGGGACAAGTGTGAGTGTAGTAGTTTCAGAGGGAATAGCTTGTTAAGTGTAGTTGGGAAGGCTTATGGGAGAGGAACAGAGGGGGTGATTGGTAAGGAACAGTGTGGATTTAGGACAGGTAGAGGTTATGTAGATCAGATTTTTGTGGTAAGACAGATATGTGAGAAAGCTATGGGAAAAGGTAAGGATGTTTTTTGGGCTTTATGGATCTGGAAAAGGCTTATGACAGGGTAGACAGGAAGGCACTGTGGGAGGTCTTGCAGATATACGGGACAGGAGGAAAGCTTCTAGGAGCTGGCAAGAGTTTTTATGGGAGTAGTAGAGCATGTGTCAGGATTAGAAATGGAGAGAGTGAGTGGTCTGAGGTAAAGGTGGGACTTCGTCAGAGATGTGTTATGTCGCCCTGGCTGTTCGACTTATACATGGATGGGGTGGTGCAAGAGGTAAATGCAAGGGTGGTGGGTCAGGGATTGGAGATGTTAAGAAAATGGAGAAAAGTGGGAGGTGAGCCAGTTGTTGTTTCCAGACAACACTGCGCTTGTAGCAGGATCAGAGGAGGGATTGAGAAAGTTGGTGACAGAGTTTGGTATGTAAGGCCCGACGGAACCCTTCAAAAGCACTAATTGCCTTGAAACCCCACTAACATCATCACTTACAGTAGCCGTGTCTTTCATCACCAATGAAGTTGCAGTCAAAACCTTGGAATCTCTCCCAACTGCCCTGCACATGGGCATTGAGCTCAACATTCATCTCTCTTTTCGCACCCAGAGCCAGAAGTCACTCACTGGTCATAAGTCAACAACTATCTGTACATGTTGAGTAACCATGGGGACATTACACAACCCTAGTGCAGCCCCACCTTCATTTCATACTATCCTTAAACTTCCTTTCCTACCCTAACACAAGATCTATTACTTAAGTTTCTGACCACCCTGAACAGCCTCCCCCCTATTCCACACATAAACTGGAGGTGATACAGAGCAAAACTATGCTGATTCTAGTACGAGAAATTGATCTTTTGAAGAAAGACTGAACAAAATTAATCTGACCACACTAGAAGAGAGGTGTGTGTGTGTGTGTGATTTGATCATGATGTAGATAGGAGTGAGGAGTTTCATATATCATATATATATATATATATATATATATTATATATATATATATATATATATATATTATATATATATATTATATATATGTTTATATAAATCTTACTTAGGGATGACAGAAAGACATGGTTACAAAATAAAGGTGGTGTTGGGTGGAAAGCAGAGAACCTTAATAAACTTGAACTCTTTGAGGATGTCTTCCGGGTTCGGTGGGTGAGCAGGAGCATTGTTAAGGACAAGAAGGGCTTGCATGGGTAGGTAATTTTTCTGGAGATACTTAACAGGAAGACCAAAGATCAGGTTTACCCACTCCACAAATAATTGCCTGGTGGCCCATGCCTTTGGATCTGCCCTCCACATCACCTGCATATTTTTGTCTTTTATAATCTTATGTGACAAAGGCTCTGGGGTTTTCTGAAGGATATACAAGCAGCAGATTGATCTTGCAGCTGCCACTCGCATTGATGCACAGTGCAAGAATCAACCTATCTTTCATGGGTTTGTGGCCTGCATGTGTGAGCTGCAGATATTGGGCAGGTGTTGTGTTGTTTGCTGTGCCAACAAGCGGCAGCTCATACCTCAAATTTTGGATTGCAATTCAAAGCAAAAAATCAACCAAGTGACAACTCATATCTCAGAAATCTTGTAATTTGGAGAGAAGTGAAAAAATGTGTTGTGTAGTGATGAAGCCACTTTCACTGTTACTGGAAACCATCTTGGCAAAGTGTACCGTCTTCCTGGCAGTGATCCTTTAGACCCAAAATTCACACACAGTACTGTAAAACATCCTGATTCACTGATGGTTTGGGATGCTTTTGGCTACCATGGTGTGGGATCATTATTGATACTACCAAAAAATGTGAATCTGAATGCAGACTATTTTGAACTATTTAATGATCATTTGGAGGACTGTTTTATTCAGTGCAAAACAGATGCCTTCATACAGGATGGTGCACCATGCCACACTGCTACACTCATTAAAGAATGGTTTGCATTCTGTGATGTGGAGTATATGAAAGATTGGCCAGGTAATTCACCTGATTTAAACCTAATTGAGAACCTCTGGGCGTTCATGAAAGATAAGTTACATGAGTGTGACACTTCATCAATCCCCAAGCAGGGAGATATTTGGAAGAATATGGACCCTGTGAGGCCTCTAAATCTGCAGCATCTGTCCTTAAGCATCTCCAAGAATATATCAAGAGAAAGGGGTGTCCAACAAAGTACTAGAGAGCTGCTAATTTAGGTTGAGGAAATTTATTATTTATTTTACTCTGGTGCCTAAGTTTTTGTCCCCCATTGTGTATACAGATACACATATACATATATATATAAATACACAAATATATGTACATATATATATATATATATATATATATATATATGTGTGCAGAAGCTGACTTCAGCCATGTCATTAACCCCTTCCATACGGTGCCGCACACGTAGGCGTCATGAGGAGCAAGTGGATTCGCGACGCTGCCATATCGGCGTCTTGATTATATTTATTGTAGTCGCCCCTGTGTTTTTTACATTCTCCCAAAATGCGCCCTTAATCCCATTCTCTGTGGTTTTCAAAATTCGCGGGTGAAAGAGAGAACGATCGATATAAGCGGCGACTATATTTTATGATGCGAATATTATTTCGTTACGTCGTACGGCTGGCATTGGCTGCTGCCCGCGAGATTTAAGTCCCGTATTGAAGTGGTTAACAGACAAAATAACCGAAAGTATATGTGTATTTATGTATGTATATATATGTATATATATATATATATATATATATATAATATAAACTAAAATTAATTCTTATCTTCTTTTGTTTCCTAACATCAACGACTTTGGAGATGAAAACAATTATTTTCCTTTCCTGACTCTCCAAATGTTGGATTCAGCAACATTTTGCCTCTACTGTGACCCTGAATAGAATTGCTTTCCCCTTGTCCATTCAATTGGCAAGTATTTTCATGTGGCTTTACCTGTTCAAGGCAAATCTATGTCATATTTTTTTTTCTTTTTTTACTATTCTACTGTTTTCAATATATGTTTAAATCATGTTCATGCCCCTCTCAGTGATAAAACCTGATGTACAGTCGGCTCTGAAGTCCCCAAATCTCCTTCATGTGAAGGTGAGCGGGTGCAACGTAGCTACGAGAGGAGCAGTGCGCGTACCTGCCTTACCTGCTTTAAGTAGAAGTCTAGGTCGTGGCCATCACAGTACTCCAGCACTGTACAGAAACTATTGGCATCAATCTCGAACACATCATACAGCTTGACAATGCGTGGGTGGTTCAACTTCTTCTGGATGTTGTACTCGCGGATTGCATGTCTGCACACACAAGACAGCATCATGATAATAAAAACATATGGCATATCTATGGCTACCCTAAAATCTTCTAAATAAATTCTTAATTAAAAGCATTGTTTGGTATTTATAATGTACTAGGACCAAACTACTGTAAAATTCATTATATAAACAATTGTTCTGAAAGGTCATTACTACATCCAATTACGAATGATGCAGGTCAAAGTCATTACTACCAATAAATATAGTTTCAAAAATGCAAAAACCCATCTTTCACATTCCCAAAGATCTGCATGACTTCACACAGTGCAGGTCATATCCTGCATACCTACCTCAAATATTCCACACTTATTTTCCTACTATGAGCTACAAATAATTTTTCAATATATCACATTTTGTCCAATGTATTATCTCTATGCAAGTCTTCTTTTGAAGATATGAGTGTTTAGAATTTTGGGAGGAATCTAAATGTAGTGGTTTTTGGGGATCTCAATGCTTGAGTAAAGGATGAGCCATTGATGGAGTAGTAGGGAACTTTGGGGAGCCAGGTAAGAATATCAGTAAAGTGATGATGTTGGAGATGCATTTAGAAAGGGAGGTGATGATAGCAAACATAGTGTTTAAGAAGAGAGCAAATCATAACTATACATGGAAAAGGGTATTGGACTAAAGGGTGGCTGATAGGATTAATGGGTTATGTAGTGTTATTCAAAGGAAGAATGGTAAGAGTTTAAGAAAAAAAATTCAAGGGTGATAGTGGGGGCATCAGATAATTTTTTGGTTGAAGGGAAATTGAGAGTGGAGGAAAAGCAGAAGAGGAGCAAAAGGGGGAGGCAGAGAGGTGTGGAGAGTTAACAAGTTGAATAAGAAGGAAAAGGAAAGAGGAGTACCTGGAGAGATTGTGAGAAATGTGGGATGGATACATGGGAGGTAGAATTAGAAGAAGATAAATACCTAAGTAAGATGCTGTAATGATTATAATTTATCTTATATTATTTGTTTTGTTATCATTTGTCTGTGATTTTCATTTATTATTAGTTATATGTCAATTTATTATTTACTATTTACCTGTTTGTTAATTATTTTAACTATACCTATGCATTTATTTATGTATTTTATTTGTTATTTACATTATTATAGTTTTTATTATTATATTATTGATATGATTTTTTTTCTTTTTTTTTTGCATCCGACCTAGATATGGATCAAAAGGTCTCCTGTCGGCATGCTCCGCCTTTGTAAACCTTTGAATGGGTATGTTTTAAGGAGGAAGTGACAAAGTGTGCAAAGATGGTATGTGAGATGAGGATGAGAGGAAATAGAAGGAAGGGTAGTGAATGGTGGAATAAAGACGTGAAGGCAGTGATAGAAAAGCAGAAGCAGGCATATATGGATTAATTGCAAAGGTAAAACTGAAGCATATGAAAAGTATAGGAAAAAAAAAAAATAACATAAGATGAATGAGACAAGGAGGAGCAGATATAAAATGGGTTAGAAGTATGACAAAGTTTTTGAAAGAATAGTTTGGTTGGAGGTGAAGAGAGTGAGGGGGGGTTAGGTAGAGAGGAAAAGGTGAAAGGTACAGTAGGACAAATGATGGAAGTGAAGGTGGTGAGACGATTGGTAAACTATTTTAGATTTGTTGAATGTGGAGGAGTTAGGGATTGATTGATTGTTGCAGTGGAAAAAGCGAGGAAGATGCCTGTGATGGGAGAGGAAAATGACAAGAATATAGGAAAAGATAAAGTACAAAGAGCACTGAAAATTACGAGAACTGGTATGGCACTGGGGATGGATGGGTTTCATGCAGTCTGACAAAGGAAGAAATGGCTATAGTGAAGGGGCTTGTGAGGTTGTTTAATGAGTGCCAAAGAAACAAGAATGTGTCATAGGACTGGAGGAGTGTTTGTATAGCTCCACTTGATAAAGGAAAAAGGGATAAATGTGAATGTATTAGTTTGTTGAGTATAGTTGGAAGGGCATATGGAAAATTGTTGAGAGGGTCAGGAGAGGAACTGATGGAGTAATTGGTGAGGGAACTGATGGAGTAATTGGTGAGGAACAGTGTGGTTTAGGTACAAGTTTAGGGTTGGGTATGAAGATTGCAAACCTTTTCAAGACCTGGACAAAGTCTGGAAGTCCGGTCAATACAAAATTGGTACAAAGGAGGTTACAAAAGTAAACTCACAAAGGGACCTAGGAGTAATCATCTCAAATGACATGACACCAGACAAACATGTAAACAAAATAGTTGGAGAAACTTACAACTTAATAAGATCATTGAAAGTGGCCTTTGACTACATGGATGGATGAGGAAATGGTAAAGAAGATACTAGTTACACTGGTAAGACCAAAATTGGAATATGCAGAATCACTATGGACACGCAGTACGAGGAGAAAAAAAAAAAAAAAAAAAAAAAAAAAAAAAAAAAAAAAAAAAAAAAAAAAAAAAAAAAAAAAAAAAAAAAAAAAAAAAAAAAAAAAAAAAAAAGATTCAAAGTGCAATGACAAAGATGGCACTAACACTTTGCAAGTTGACATACGAACAAACATTGGACAAACTAAACTTATCAACTCAAGAACAAAGAAGAGAAAGAGGAGATTTGATAACCATCTATTGAATTATAAAAGGGATGGAAATCCTTGATAGGGATGACCTACTAAAATGGGACAGAAGAAATACAAGAGGACATGAGAAGAAACTTAAGATAGTTACAAATGAGATCTGGAGAGAGAGAGAGAGAGAGAGAGAGAGAGAGAAAAAAATTCCACAGAGTAATAGAAACATGGAACAAACTGAAAGAGGAAACAGTGAGTGCTAAAACTATGCATGATTTTAAGAAAGAACTGGATGTGGAAAGATACAACTACGGGTCACTATGAGCATAGCTCTCCTCCCACAAAATACAACTAGGTAAAATACATGAGGGTGGTCCGTAGACAAGAACTCAGATTGGGAAGATATGATAAGTGAAGTCCCACAAGGCTCTGTATTGGCTTTGATAATGTTTGCTTCTTATATAAATGACATGACTGTGTGGAATGTTAGATAAACTTCTTTGCAGATGATGCGAAACTATTAAAAAGAGTAAGTACAGAGGAAGACTGCAAATCTTTTCAAGAAGACCTAGACAAACTCTGGAAATGGGGTCAGAAGTGTGAAGTGAACTTCAACATTAACAAATGTAGCATAATGGAATTTGGAAAAAGCAAAAATAGAATAGCGTGTCCATATAAAATTGGTACATACATACATATACCAAGGCTTTTTCCCCCTTTCAAGGGAGGTAGCCAAAAAGGGAAAGGCATAAAAACACTCCCACCCATTTCATCCCTAGATACACTCCACACCCCTCCCACCCTCCCTCTCATCTGAGCACCTCCTGGATGACGGGTCATCCCTGCACCTTGCCCACCGCCCTGGTACAAAGGAAATTAAAAAAGTAAACTCGGAAAGGGACCTAGGAATAACTATCTCAAATGACATGACACCAGAAAAACATGTCAACAAATTAGTCAGAGAAACTTTGAACTTGTTAAGATTAATGAAAGTAGCCTTTCACTACATGGATGAAGAAGTGGTAAAGAAAATTGTAGTTACACTGATAACACCAAAATTGAAACATGCTGTGACACTATGGACACCTAGTTCTAAAAAAACAAAGAAACTAGAAAGAATTCAAAGAGCTATGAGAAAGATGGCACCAACACTCTCCAATTTGACATATGAACAAAGATTGAATAAACTAAATCTACCAACCCTGGAACAAAGAAGCAAAAGAGGTGATTTGATAAAAATCTACAGAATTATGAAAGGGATGGAAATTCTTGATAGAGAAGACTTACTAAAGTGCGACAGAAGAAAAACAAGAGGAAACGAGAAAAAAATGAAGAAGGACAGTTACAGAAGAGATCTGAAAAAGAATAGCTTCCCACACATATTGATAGATATCTGGAACAAACTGAATGAGGAAAAGAGTGAGTGCTAAAACTATACATGACTTGAAGAACAAACTGGATGCGGAGAGATACAAAAGCAGGTCACTACAAGCATAGCTCTCTTCCTGTAAAACTCAACTAGGTAAATACATACTATACCCATAATTATAATTGTTGCCACAAATTTCACTACTGGAAAATCCACAGCTCCACAGTGATTGACAATGGTCCTCAAGCTCTCCCAAGATACCTCTGGAAAAAACTTTGGACTGTTTCTATGTCACCAGCTGAAAGTGGTAGAAGGGAAGGTGCTGCTGGTTGTCAGCTCGCCAAGTGTGAAAAAGTGTAGGAAATACAACTGAAGCCGATTGAGAGAGACCATGGGCCCAGACTGGAGATTGATTGTCAGCCATTCCTGATGGATGGGAGGGGGATCATGGGTTTTGAAAATGGGCAGCTGTGCTGTCCATCTTGCAGGATCATCAAATACATGTATCTGTTATTGATCTCTATAATCTATGTACAAAAAGGCATCTTCCTCCTTATAAGGGAGATACCCAGCCAAGGTATGCATCCACCCCTTGACCTATCCCACACCCATTCATCACCTGAAAATCCAGTATTCTACAGATCAATCTCATTACTATCCATTGTTTCAATATGTTAGTTAAGATACAACAGTTTTAAATTATGTATGATTCACATTTTGTTTATACCCACTTAGGAGTGTGCACTGGGCCAAAATGTCGGCCTCCTTGTACTTCTTATCATCATTACAAGCAAAATCGATTTGCCCCAATATTTTATTGCACCACCCATTAAAACATCCACTTTATCCAAACTGAATTGTTAATAGAAACAAACAACTAATCTCCCCATCTCCCCAAACCAACATACATTCTTGGAAGGCCACCCTACCAGCACATTTCTCATTAACATACACAAATGCTGGAGGGATTTAACAAGAAACCACCACCTAAAAGAGCAGTCCTAATAGCAACATACATAACCAAAGCATCTGATAAGGTTAATTTATACACACACTACTCATTCCAGACAACCATCAAGTAAATAAGTATCTAATAGTAAAATTGAATAGCCAAACCCTTCCATTGGGGGGGGGGAGGGAGGGAGGGAGTGGGACAGAAAAAGAGCTCAAAAACTCTGGTCCACATTTTTTATATTTGTATAACCATCAGCCCCATGCCAAAGAATTGACAATGAAAGTCCAACAAGAAAATAAAGCTACTAAAATCCATTACATGCACAGGAGGTTTAAGACAGCAGAAGGAAACTAACTCCAGTCTGCAAACAATTTTAGAGAATCACACTCAACTGCTTCCACAATATGCTTTCCAAAAATCCCTCCTATGAGAAGCAAGACCACACTAGCATGACTGTTCTAGTCACCACCCTAAAATGAGACAATACCAATAAATAATAGATCTAACCATAGAAACAAACTGCCTCAGATGTAACCATCACACAAAAAACACCAAACACCTCATTCTAAATTACCCTTCTATACCATACCCAGACAACAGAATAGTTCTTTCTTGAGTGACCTATGAGCTAATATTGTGGCTGTTTTAAGTTACCTAGGGCAATGACTGATTGATTCCCCCAATGCATTATTTCCTCAGTCAAATAAATTAATATGGTACCAGCTAGAATAAGTTCTGTAAAAGAAATTACTAAATGGCATGAAATCATCAATTCAAGGTTAAAGTGGTCTGGTCATACAAAATGGGAGATGGAAGGGGGTATGCTCAAGATGAAGAAATTGAGATGCTAGGATGGAGGCCTTCGAAGACAAAGAACATGGAGAGGAACAGTTTAGCAGGATATAGAAGTGTTTGGAATACAGGACAATTTAGCAATGGACCAAGGAAATTGGAGGAGGTTTGTCCAAATCTAACTCCAAGTATGATATTGGAGTATAAATGAAGAAGTAAAGCATCAATTCACCTACTAAGCACATGCCCTTGTACTAGCAACACTTACTTGATATAATTAGCTTTTTTATCATCCTTCCAATCTTTGTTGAGCTGATGAACCTTACATGCAACGTAGCGCTGTTCCCGTAAGTCAAATGCCTGAAATAAAGTAACAACATTCTATTAATGCCAATCTAGAATATCTATAAAACTTCAGTGTAAACAAATGCATTCATGTACTTATCTAGATGAGTTTAACAGCAAGTTAAACCCCCGGAATAGAGTAATAACACATTATAAATGCCATTCTAGAAACCCACAAGACTTCTCAGTATAAACCAATGGATAAAAAATAGAAAGGAAAAACAGGGTGGGGGAATCATGTTCTTGACTAAAAAAAAGTTGAAATGTGACAAAGATAATATACATACATCATACATATACCAAGGCTTTTCCCCCTTACAAGGGGGGTAGCCAAAAAGAAAAAGGCATAAAAAACATTCCCACCCATTCCATCCTTACATACACTCCACACCCCTCCACCCTCCCTCTTATCTTAGCACCTCCTGGATGACAGGTCATCCATGCACCTTGTCCACTGCCCTGGGTCAGAGGCAGTGTCGCAAGACACAGCACATCCACAGCAAGGCCACTTCATTAAATCGGCGACCCCCCCTCTCTGTCCCCCCATGCATAAAAGGAGAAGACGGGGAGAAATACCTTTGGGCTGCATCAAATTTTTCTCACACATACTACCTCACCCCCCCATCCACCCACACATTCCACCTCATGCATCACAGCATCATCCATATACAACCTTTCTCCATTCACCCGTCTTCTGTTCTCTCCCATCCCTACTCAACAGACATTCCCCTCTTCCCCAAAGCCCCCTTCACCCCATCCATTCATCTCATCCTAGGACACCCTCTCATGATTCACTCCCTCCACTTCTGCCTTCCATACCTCTTTTACTAGTTTCTCTTCACTCATTCTTTCCATGTGTCCAAACCATCCTAATACTCTTTCATCAACCCAATCTCCCAACTCCCTTTCCACCCTTGTTCTCCTCCTCACCTCCTCATTTCTCACTCTATCCAGCCTAGTAACCCCCATCATACTTCTCAGACACCTTATCTCAAACACATTCAAACTTCTTCTCTTATGTTCCATGTTTCTGCCCCATACTGTGCTATTGGCACAATCACTCCTTCATACAGTCTCCTCTTAGCATCCATTCCCAAATGGCTATTCCTCATTACACTTTTTAATCCACCAAGTCATTTCCTCGGTTCTCTCAATCTACATTCTACCTCCACTTCCACTCCACTCTTTCCTGCCACATTTGCACCAAAGTATCTAAAACTATCCACTTCCTCCAGTCGCTCTCCCTTAATGCTCACTTCCACCCCCTTGTACATCTCATCACCTTACTTTTACTCATATTTATCTTCAAATTTATTCCTTCACACACACTCCCAAACTCTGTCGCCAACTTCCTCAATCCCTCCTCTGATCCTGCTACAAGCACAGTGTCGTCAGCAAACAACAGCTGGCTCACCTCCCACTTTTCTCCATTTTCTTTAACCATCTCCAATCCCTGTCCCCCCACCCTTGCATTTACCTCTCACACCACCCCATCCATGTATAAGTTGAATAGCCAGGGCGGAATAACACATCCCTGGCGAAGTCCCACCTTACCTCGAACCACTCACTCTCTCCATTATTCTAATCCTGACACGTGCTCTACTACTCTCATAAAAACTCTTGACAGCTCCTAGAAGCTTTCCTCCTATCCCACTTATCTGCATAACCTCCCACAGTGCCTTCCTGTCTACCCTGTCGTAAGCCTTTTCCAGATCCATAACAGCCCAAAAACATCCTTACCTTCTCCTATAGCATTCTCACATATCTGTCTTACCACAAAGATCTGATCTACACAACCTCTACCTCTCCTAAATCCATACTGTTCCTCGCCAATTACTCCCTTTGTTCCTCTCCTAATCCTCTCAATCAAGATCCTCAAGCCTTCCCAACTACACTTAACAAGCTAATCCCTCTGAAACTACTACACTCACACTTGTCCCCTTTTCCCTTGTAAAATGGTACTATACAGGCACTTCTCCAGTCCTCTGGCACTCTACCCTCTCTCCAGCAAACATTAAATAACCTCACCAGCCCTGTCCACCATCACTGTGCCTCCTATTTTTAGACATTCTGCATGGCATCCATCCAGACCAGGTGCCTTACCTGCTCTCATCATCTTAACCCCTTCCATACGGTGCCGCACACGTAGGCGTCATGAGGAGCAAGTGGATTCGCGACGTTGCCATATCGGCGTCTTGATTATATTTATTGTAGTCGCCCCTGTGTTTTTACATTCTCCCAAATGCGCCCTGAATCCCATTCTCTGTGGTTTTCAAAATTCGTGGGTGAAAGAGAGAACGATCGATATAAGCGGTGACTATATTTTATGATGCGAATATTAATACGACACGTCATACGGCTGGCATTGGCTGCTGCCCGCGAGATTTAAGTCCCGTACTGAAGTGGTTAACAACTGCCTTCACTTCATCCTTCCTTATTTCTCCTCCATTTTCCTCACTCATCATAGTCATTTCCTTAGCACTTTCCACTGCAACTATCTTTCCCTCCCTATCCTCATTTACATTTAGCAACTCCCTAAAATACTCTGCCCATCTTCCCCTTCCATTATCATCTCTCCATCTGCACCTTTTACCTTTTCTTCTCTACTTGATTCACCTTCTCTTCCTCTCTTAATTTCTTTCCAAAACATATTTTTATTACTTCCAAAATTTCCTGTCAAACTCTTACCCCATTTCACATCTACTCTCCTCTTTGCCTCCTTTACCTTGGGCTTTACTTCTCTTTTCTTTTCTTTGTACCTCTCATATGACTCCCTCGTCCTACTTTGTAACCAATCTGTGAAAGCTCGCTTCTTCTCTTCTACAACCTTCTTTGTTTCCTCATCCCATCATCCTTCTTCTTCCACACACCATATTTGCACACTTTGTGACTCCCTCCTTGAACCATCCCCATTCCTAGCTCTCCTCTATCCTTCACTCCCTCTCACTCTCGTCCCATAAAATACAACTAGGGTAAATATACACATGTTGTCATAGAGGAAGGTCCAAACATTGCGTTCTGACCTAGTGCTTTGTTGCTGAATCAGGAAAAAGGCCTTGTTATTTTCGGGATGTAGCATTATGTTCTTGTGTGACTGGTAATGTATCCAATCCAGCTCTTGGAAAAATATAGTTTTTAGCACAGAATGGAGGGTAGTAATGAAGAATAAAGAACCAACGAACCAACTAGGAGGGGGTTGGATGTAACTAGAATGGGTCACCACTGGGAGTGATCCCAAAGATAATATGTATTAGTGTCATACCGAAGATGACTTACAGGTATGATACTTAAGTATTTTCGGGATTTTAGAGGGAAAGTGGGGCAATGGATAAAAATATGGACACGGAAAGAGAAACTAGGATTAGCAGGGCAATAAGGAATCGAGACATCAACAACTTGGCAGAAGAATTTATTTAAAACTAGACCACAAATATTTGCAATTAGTTATCAAACTTACGCAGAAGTGACGAAGAGATAACAAGAGAATTAAATGATCTAAAAAGTGAACTAAGTATGATTAAAAGAGAAAATGAAAGAAAGGAAAATGAGGTTAGAAACAAAAATGAAGAACTGAAGAAAGAGGTCAAAGAACAATTACAAGCAGTAACTGAAAAGATGGAAGAATCAAAGAGATGAAACTTAATGAAATAAAAAATCAGTTGAAACCGAAACGTGAAAATAAAAAACTCTCATTCAAAGAAATAGTACAACAGCAGCTAGAAGAGAATGCAAAGCAAACAATGATTAATGTAATCAAAGAAAACTGGGTGAGAGACACAGTGGACAAAAAGAAATCCATTGTGGTTTACAGTATCATAGAAAAACACAATGTACACAAATACCAGAGAGAAAAAGAAGAGAAATTGCAAAGGAGATACTGAAAGCGGTTCAGGATGAGGGGCAGGATTTGGAGAAGGAAACATATGACATGCATAGGATGGGTACATACATGCATTATACCAAAGGGAGGTAGCCAAAAAAACAAAGGCATATAAACCATTCCCACCCATTCCATCCCTAATACACTCCACTCCCCTCCATCCTCTACCCTCCCTCTTATCTTGGTACCTCCTGGATGACGGGTCATCCCTGCATCTTGTCCACTGCCCTGGGTCAAAAGCAATGTCGCAAGACACAGCACATCCACAGCAAGGCTGCTTCATAAAATCAGCAACGCCCCCTCTCTGTCCCCCCATGCAGAAAAGGAGATGGGGAGAAATCCCTTCAGGCTGCATCAAATATTCTCACATATGCTACCTCACCCTCCATCCCCCACTCATTCCACCTCATGTATCACAACATCATTCATATACAACCATTCTCCATTCACCCCTGTCTTCTGTCTCTCCCATCCTTCCTCCACAGACATTCCCCTTTACCCCATCCATCCATCTCATCCTAGGTCGCCCCCTCATGTTCACTCCCTCCACTTCTGCCTTCCACACCTCTTTTACTAGTCTTTCTTCACTCATTCTTTCCATGTGTCCAAACCATCCCAACACTCTTTCATCAACCCTATCTCCCAACTCCCTTACCACCCCCATTCTCCTCCTCACCTCCTCATTTCTCAATCCATCCAGCCTAGTAACTCCTATCATACTTCTCAGACACCTCATTTCAAACACATTCAAACTCCTCTCTTCCTCTTTTATGTTCCATGTTTCTGCCCCATACAGTGCTGTCGGCACAATCACTCCTTCATACAATCTCCTCTTAGCATCCATTCACAAATGTCTATTTCTCATTACACTTTTTAATCCACCAAGGCATTTACTTCTCTCAATCTACATTCTACCTCCACCTCCACTCCTCCCTTTCCTGCCAATTTCACACCCAAGTACCTAAAACTATCCACTTCCTCCAGTCTCTCTCCCTTAATACTCACTTCCAGTCTGCTGCCACTTTCTCCCCTTGTACATCTCATCACCTTACTTTTACCCACATTTATCTTCAACTTCCTTCTTTCACACACTTTCCCAAACTCTGTCATTAACTTCCTCAATCCCTGCTACAAGTGCAGTGTCATCTGCAAACAACAGCTGGCTCACCTCCCACTTTTCTCCATTTTCTTTAACCATCTTCAATCCCTGACCTACCACCCTTGCATTTATCTCTCACACCACCCTATCCATGTATAAGTTGAACAGCCGAGGCGGCATAACACATCCCTGACAAAGCCCCACCTTTACCTCAAACCACTCACTCTCTCCATTTCTAAATATGACACATGCTCTACTACTCTCATAAAAACTCTTGACTGCTCCTAAAAGCTTTCCTCTTATCCCGTATATCTGCAAAACCTCCCACAGTGCCTTCCTGTCTACCCTGTCATAAGCCTTTTCCAAATCTATAAAAGCCCAAAAAAACATGCTTACATTCCTCCTCCACTCCTAAGTCTACTCTATCTTTCACTCCCTCCCACTCCTCTCTCAGCTTCTTGTACTCCTCCTTTTCCTTCTCATTTAAGCAGTTCACTCTAAGCACCTCCCTACATTTTGTCCTTTTCATCTTTCTCCATCTATCCTCCACTCTCAACTTACCTTCCACCAAAAATATGATATTCCCCCACTCTCTCCCCTTAGAACATGTAGATCCTTAACTCTTCCTATCATACTCCTATCTACCACTACATAGTCCATTAACCCCTTCCATACGGTGCCGCATACGTAGGCGGCATGAGGAGCAAGTGGATACGCGAGGCTGCCATATCGGCGTCTTGATTATATTTATTGTAGTTGCCCCTGCGTAATGACATACTCTCTAAATTGTCTTTAATCACATTTTCTATGGTTATAAAAATTCACGGGTGAAAGAGAGAACGATCGATATAAGCGGTGACTATATTTTATGATACAAGTATCATTACGACACATCGTATGGCTGGCAGCGGCTGCTGCCCGTGAGATTTAAGGCCCGTACTGAAGAGGTTAATGCTCTATCTACCACCCTCTCCCATGTGTATTTATGCTTGACTTTCTTCCTAAACACTGTATTTGCTATCACCAACTCTCTAGACACATCTCCACCATCAACTCTCCGCTATGATTCTTTCCTGGAACTCCACATTTCCCAAACACTCTGTCTATTGATTCATTTCCTACCCTAGCATTAAGGTCTCCCAATACTACTATTTTGACATTCCTCCCTAATCCCTCTATGCACTCATTTAAATCTATCCAAAAAGCCTCCCTTTCTTCTACACTCTTCTCACTACCAGGCCCATATGCACTTACAAAAACCCACAGGTCCTTTCCCAGTTTCACCTTCATCCACATACTCAAAAGAAAAAAACTATACGCCAATGGAAATGAAACTATGGAGTCCAATGATAGCTGAAGAAATACTATCAAAAGCAGCAAAACTAGCAGTGAAAATTACAAACATGTGTGGATGAATAAGGAAATGAATGAAGAGGAAATAGAAAAAGACAGGGCACTGAGAAAAAAAGTATATATATATATATATATATATCAACCAAAAAAGAGAAAGGAAAAAATTAAAAATAATATACATAAACATAGACAGAATAATTTTTGGACTAATCGAGTTAATTGACTATCTGTTAACAGAGAAACCTGACATAATAGGAATTGTGGAAACAAAATTAAAATCTCCACTACTATCAATTACTATAGCACAAGCCCTATACAACCAATGGACAAAAATTAGAAAGGAAAAATAGGGTGGAGGAATCATGTTCTTGACTAAAATAACAAAGATAACAGAAAGAAAAAAATTATGTATAATTGATTATTATTAAAGTTGAAAATGGAAATATGAAAAGTAGAAATTTATAGCAGTATATGTGCCCCAAAAAAAACAGGCTTGAACTGATAGTGATCATTCCAAACTACTGAAAGAGACAATGAATACATTAAGGGACTGTGAGGCGTGAAAACACGAAAAATTCTGGAAAATTAACGAATTTTAGGTAAACATTTCAAAATATTCTTTTTGATGGTGGTAACACTTCAACCAAATATTACAGCTCAATTCTGTTTCTTTTCTTATATATAAAATAAAATAGATAAATTTTTGGCAACCTCTGGCAACCCCATTGCATGAAAAATCATTCTGTATATTGAAACAAAGTCAAAATTTTGATAGTCAGTTCCGTTTTGTTTACTGTAATTAAAATTTATGGAGATATCTGGCAACTTGCTCGACCCTAAATCACCAGTCACCCATCTCAGTGTCTTTTCAAAGCTGGAAGAGAAAGGATGTCACTCTGCTGCGTAACAGTCAGCCTCCCAGTCACACACGTGACGTTGGCAACCCCATTGCATGAAAAAACATTCTGTATTTTGAAATAGTCAAATTTTCAATAGCATAAGTTGCGTGAGAAAGTTGTACATGAAAACGTAAACAAAGAGACAATGTCACGAGTGAGTACGAGGCCAGAGGATTTTTAATGCCGGTGCACCCCTTTTAAACTTTAAATGCCTCTCCTGAAAAGTTAATGTTTTTGTTATCTAAATAGCCATATCTGTTTCTTTTTGTCCAATTTTATTCATTCTTTCGAATTTGTGAAGAGAATTAGTCATTCTTTAATTTGGCAAAAAAAAAAAAATAAATAAATAAATAAATAAATAAATAAAAAAAATAAAGGAAACTGTATCTTAATTTTTTTTATTATTCATTTATCCTAGCAGATTTTCACTGAAGTTTCTACTATTCAAAATGAAAAAATCATAAAAAAATAATATAAAATAAAAGAGAGTAAGAGGAAATTTAATTTTGTGAAGTTGTTACCAAGACTCTAATCTTTCATTTCCTACATAGTAGGCTGATTACCTATGCCTATGGATACTTCAATGATTGCAGATACATACATATACCAAGGCTTTTTCCCCCTTACAAGGGAGGTAGCCAAAAAGGAAAAGGCATAAAATCATTCCCACCCATTACATCCCTGAATACACTCCACACCCCTCCACCCTCCCTCTTATCTTAGCACCTCCTGGATGACGGGTCATCCCTGCACCTTGTCCACTGCCCTGGGTCAGAAGCAGTGTCGCAAGACACAGCACATCCACAGCAAGGCCGCTTCATTAAATCGGCGACCCCCCCCTCTCCGTCCCCCCATGCATAAAAGGAGAAGACGGGGAGAAATCCCTTCGGGCTGCGTCAAATTTTGCTCACACATACTACCTCACCCCCCATCCCCCCGCCCATTCCACCTCATGCATCACAACATCATCCATATACAACCATTCTCCATTCACCCGTCTTCTGTCCTCTCCCGTCCTTCCTCAACAGACATTCCCCTCTTCTGATTGCAGATACCACCATAAAAAAATAAATAAATTGACTACACGTAACATATACATGTTACTAAAACAATTTAGTATGCAATAATACTCTTTCCAATAGAGTAAGTATACATAAGTTCACCAGAGAAATTGAACAACTTTAATGACACATTCAGCTATTAAGCACTTCCCTCGGTACCTTAAATGAATTAATGAAAGAAAGAGGAAATATAGTAATTAGGGGTGACTTTAACTCAAAGGAAATATGTTGGGAAGAAATGACAGCAAAAAGTGGAGAGGAATTTTGGGGAAATATTCTACTGGGTATGAATATACATTGGCACCAGATATAGAAACAGTGAAGAACCATTGAGAGTGGACTTAACCACTTCCATACAGTGACGCCTATGTAGGCGGCATGAGGAGCAAGTGGGTACGCGATGATGCCGACATCGGCATCTTAATTATATTTATTGTGGTCGTACCTACGTAATTTCCATTCTCTCTAAACTGGCTTCATCAATTTTCTATGGTTATCAAAATACACAGGTGAAAGAGAACGAACGATTGAGCACCGACTTTATTTTTTATAATGCGATTATTATGACGCAACATCGCACGTCAGGCAGCTAATGCTGCCAGACGTGCGATGTGCCCCAGAGTGAAGAGGTTAATATTCACATCCGAGCCTGAAATTGTGGACAAAATAGAATACAAGACACCAGTTGGGAAGAGTGACCACATACTAACAGAATTTGAACAAAAAGAACAAAATGATGTGAGAAGAGATGAGAAACAAAGGAAATGAAGACCGATGTACAATAAAACAGACTTCAAAATAAATTTAAAAATTTCAGAATACAAACTGGGAAAAAAAATTAAATGAAGAAACAGTGAGGGAAGAGAAATGGAACATATTAAAAGAAAAATACAAGGAGGGAACAGACAAACATGTACCAACAAAAAAGAAACAAAAAATGGTATACATAAAATGTTGGTATAGCAAAAAGTGTAGTGAAGCTAAAGATGGAAGAGACAAAGCCTGGAAAAGATGGGGGGGGGGGGGGAATGGCACACACACACCAAACTAAGAAACGAATATGTAAAATAATAAAGAAATAATAGAAAAATGCAAGAACTAACCTAAACTATTCTACAGATACATAAATGACAAACATAGAAAAGGAAGACTAATTTACAACAAAACGGACTTAAAAAAAATGAGAATTTTTTTTCAAAATGCAAACTGGATAAAATTTTTAAATGAAGAAACAAAGATGGAAGAGAAATGGAACATATTAAAAGAAAAATACAAGGAGGGAACAGACAAATATGTACCAAAGAAGAAACAAAAAAGGGTATACATAAATTATTGGTATAACAAAAAGTGAAGTGAAGCTAAATATAGAAGAGACAAAGCCTGTAAAAGATGGAAAAAATACATACATATACCAATGGCTTTTTTCCCCCTTCCAAAGGTAGCCAAAAAACATACATACATACATACATATACCAAGGCTTTTTCCCCCTTACAAGGGAGGTAGCCAAAAAGGAAAAGGCATAAAATCATTCCCACCCATTCCATCCCTGAATACACTCCACACCCCTCCACCCTCCCTCTCATCTTAGCACCTCCTGGATGATGGGTCATCCCTGCACCTTGTCCACTGCCCTGGGTCAGAAGCAGTGTCGCAAGACACAGCACATCCACAGCAAGGCCACTTCATTAAATCGGTGACCCCCCCCCTCTCCATCCCCCCATGCATAAAAGGAGAAGACGGGGAGAAATCCCTTCGGGCTGCATCAAAAATTGCTCACACATACCACCTCACCCCCCATCCCCCCACCCATTCCACCTCATGCATCACATCATCATCCTTATACAACCATTTTCCATTCACCCCTGTCTTCTGTCCTCTCCTTTCCTTCCTCAACAGACATTCCCCTCTTCCCCAAAGCCCCCTTCACCCCATCCATCCACCTCATCCTAGGACGTCCTCTCATGTTCACTCCCTCCACATCTGCCTTCCATACCTCTTTTACTAGTCTTTCTTCACTCATTCTTTCCATGTGTCCAAACCATCCTAATACTCTTTCATCAACCTTATCTCCCAACTCCCTTTCCACCCCTGTTCTCCTCCTCACCTCCTCATTTCTCACTCTATCTAGCCTAGTAACCCCCATCATACTTCTCAGACACCTCATCTCAAACACATTCATACTCCTTCTCTCTTCCCCTCTTATGTTCCATGTTTCTGCTCCATACAGTGCTGTTGGTACAATCACTCCTTTATATATATATAGTCTCCTCTTAGCATCCATTCCCAAATGTCTATTCCTCATTACACTTTTTAATCCACCAAGGCATTTACTCGCTTCTCTCAATCTACATTCTACCTCCACCTTTACTCCACCTTTTCCTGCCACATTTGCACCCAAGTATCTAAAACTATCCACTTCCTCCAGTCGCTCTCCCTTAATGCTCACTTCCAGTCTACTGCCACTTTCACCACCTTACTTTTACCCACATTTATCTTCAGCTTTCTTCTATCACACACTCTCCTAAACTCTGTCACCAACTTCCTCAATCCCTCCTCCGATCCTGCCACAAGCGCAGTGTCGTCAGCAAACAACAGCTGGCTCACCTCCCACTTTTCTCCATTTTCTTTAACCATCTCCAATCCCTGACCCACTACCTTTGCATTTACCTCTCACACTACCCCATCCATGTATAAGTTGAACAGTCAGGGCGACATAACGCATCCTTGACGAAGTCCCACCTTTACCTCGAACCACTCACTCTCCCCATTTCTAATCCTGACACAAGCTCTACTACTCTCATAAAAACTCTTGACAGCTCCTAGAAGCTTTCCTTCTATCCCGGATATCCTCAAAACCTCCCAGCCAAAAAACAAAGGTATAAAAACCACTCCCACCCATTCCATCCCTATCACACTCCACTCCCCTCCACCCTCTTCCCTACCTCTTATCTTGGCACCTCCTGGATGACGGGTCATCCCTGCATCCTGTCCACTGCCCTGGGTCAGAAGCAGTGTTGCAAGACAGCACATCCACAGCAAGGGCGCTTCATTAAATCGGCAACCTCCCCTCTCTGTCCCCTCATGCAGAAAAGGAGAAGACAGAGAAATCCCTTTGGGCGGCATCAATTTTTTCTCACACATACTTCCTCTCCCCACAACCCCCACCCATTCCACCTCATGGATCACGTCATCCATATACAACCAGTCTCCATTCACCCCTGTCTTCTGTCCTCTCCCATCCTTCCTCAAAAGACATTCCCCTCTTCCCCAAAGCCCCTTTTACCTAATCCATCCTTTTCCTCCTAGGTCGCCCCCTCATGTTCACTCCTTGCTCATCTGCCTTCCACACTTCTTTTACAAGGGTCGTTCCAAAAGTAATGCCTATTTTTTTTATTCCACCCAAAGGGATCTGAGGGGATTGCAAATTCACTGTTATGATGACTGAACTTATGCACTCATGACCTGAAAGTTTCATCTCTTTGTTGCAGATATTGATGGTGTGACACTCTTAAGAAAGCAATCCCTGTCATGGACGTGCGTTAGGAGAGATGCATCAGTGAATTCCTCCATGCAAAAAAAATCTAACCAATTAACATTCACCGGCACCTGGTGAACATTAACGAAGCCGAAGTTGATGTCAGCACAGTTAGGAGATGGGTTCATCGATTTGAGAGTGGCGACAGAGAAGCGAGTGACAAAGTGTGTTCCAGATGCCCATGCACAGCCACCACCCCGGAAAACAAAATGTGCCTCGATCAACTCATCTGCGCTGATCGGCAGAAAACGGTGAATGAAATGTGTGTAGAGTTGGATGTGGGTGTCAGTGCACTGGAAACGATGTCGTCCCTAGGATACAGCAAAGCGTGTGCTAGGTGGGTTCCACGAATGCTCACGCAGGACCAAAAAGACCACCGATGGGATGTCTGTCAGGACTTGTTGGATCAGTACGAAGCCGATGGTGACGGATTCTTGGACCACATCATCACTGGTGACGAAACGTGGTGTCACCACTACGAGCCAGAGTCTAAACGGCAGTTGATGGAATGGCACCACTCACACTCCCCAGCAAAGTTCAAGATGCAGACATCTGCAGGCAAAGTGATGTGCACCGTCTTCTAGGACACGAAGGGCGTCATCCTCCTGGAATTCTTGGAACCTGGGGCGACTGTCAACTCTGACCGTTACGTTGAAACGTTGACCAAGCTGAAGGCCCGGATTGCCTGTGTAAGGCCAGAGAAAAGGGAAACATTCAGTTTGCGACACGACAACACCAGGCCACACACAAGTTTGAAGACCACAGAATGTGTGACAAAGTTCGGCTGGACGGTAATGTCTCATCCACTATATAGTCCCGACCTGGCACCGTCAGATTTCCACATGTTCGGACCTCTGAAGGATGCATTACGTGGGCAGCGTTTCCCTGACAATGCTGTAATCGCAGCCATGAAAAAATGGACCACCTCAGCAGGCACTGACTTTTACAACCGAAGCATCAAAGCTCTTGTTCATTGCTGCCAAATGTGCATTGAGAATGATGGTGACTACATAGAAAAATAAATTCCGGAGAACAAAAGGTCGCTCGTTTTAATGGTGCCAATCCCGTCTTCATAGCTCTTCAACTTTTTGAGTTAAAAAATAGGAGGCATTACTTTTGGAACGACCCTCATACTAGTCTTTCTTCACTCGTTCTCTCTATGTGTCCAAATCATCCCAACACTCTTTCATCAACCTTATCTCCCAGCTCCCTTTCCACCCACATTCTCATCCTCACCTCCTTATTTCTCACTCTATCTAGCCTAGTAACCTCTATAATACTTCTCAGACACCTCATCTCAAACTCCTCTCTTCTTACCTTATGTTCCATGTTTCTGCCCCATACAGTGCTGTCGGCACAATCCTTCACACAATCTCCTTTTAGCATCCATTCACAAATGTCTATTTCTCATTACACTTTAATCCACCAAGGCACTTATTCGCTTCTCTCAATCTACATTCTACTTCCACCTTCACTCTTCCCTTTCCTGCCATATTCGCACCCAAGTATCTAAAACTATCCACTTCCTCCTGTCTCTCTCCCTTAATACTCACTTCCAGTCTGCTGCCACTTTCTCCCCTTTTACATCTCATCACCTTACTTCTACCCACTTTTATTTTCAACTTCCTTCTTTCACAAACTTTCCCAAACTCTGTCACTAACTTCCTCAATCCCTCTTCTGACCCTGCCATAAGCACAGTGTCATCCGCAAACAACAGCTGGCATATCTACCACTTTTCTCCATTTTCTGTAACCATCTCCAATCGCTGATCCACCACCCTTGCATTTACCTCTCGCACCACCCCATCCATGTATCCATGTATAAATTGAACAGCCAGGGCAGCATAACATATCCCAAGTCCCACCTTTACCTCAAACCACTCACTCTCTCCATTTCTGATCCTGACACATGCTCTACTACTCTCATAAAAACTCTTGACAGCTCCTAGAAGCTTTCCTTCTATCCTGTATATCTGCAATACCTCCCACAGTGCCTTCCTGTCTACCCCATCATAAGCCTTTTCGAAATCCATAAAAGCCCAAAAAACATCCTTACCTTTTCCTATAGCTTTCTCACATATCTGTCTTACCACAAAAATCTGATCTACGCAACCCTTACCTGTCCTAAACTCATACTGTTCCTCACCAATTACTCCCTCTCTTCCTCTCCTAATCCTCTCAATCAAGACCCTTCTATAAGCCTTCCCAACTAGACTTAATAAGCTACTGTATTTTTCGGACCATAAGGCGCGGTCAAAATCCTTAAAATCGGCCAAAATCGGGTGGTGCGCCTTATGTTTGGCTTCAGTGCAAAAAAATGCCTCGGACAGTGACATACTATTTTGACACGTTTCGTAGCTAGCCTGTCGACGGCGACAGTGCATAGGCCTAGCAAAAGTTACAACCAAGTTATAACCAAGATGCATGTATCTTGACAAAAAAATTGCGAAAACTTCAACAGTTTTTGAGTCCATGCCACCGCATTCATTCACGCTATCATGGCTATGACATGATAGCGTCCACAACACAGACAGCCATTTTGCATTGGTCTAGTCTCGCTCCACTCAGACTGTAGTCATTTGGGTGTTTTTTTTTAGTTTCAACCATGGGCGCAATACAGACGCTCCTCTACTTTCGTTCATTCGTTTTACGTTTTTTCGATTTTACATTTGAATTGACTGTAAAAAAAAAAAAAAAAAAAAAAAAAAAAAAAAAATTTATTTTTGTATAAAAAAAAGTGATTTTTGTATAAAAAAAAGTGATTTTTGAGTTTAGCGCGCTCTCCGTAGTATGAGATGTTCAAACGATACTTATGCATGATGCTGCATCCATTGTTTACATGGCACAAATGACAGACTGAACGTGCCTTGCCTCCTCCTCCTCCCCTTCGTCCTTCTCCTCCACCATCTCACTTTATGTTGCTTGAATTTAATTTATTTGAAATTAATGTTATTATTTTACAATGTTATGCTTATAATTAATGAATTAGGGGTGTTTTATAAGATATGGTAATAGAATTTATGGATGTATAGTACAGTATGAACGGTCATACATTACTGGAACATACAGTAACAACTTACGTTCATTTTCACGTTACGTTCGGCCGTTCGGAACGTAACTAAAACATAAGTTGAGGAGCGTCTGTATAGCAATAGAAAATTAATTATTAATTTTGTAAATTAAAATGTATCAACGTAATATGCAATTTTGTGGGCGGAAATGAAAATAAAAAATACCTTGCTACAAGCAAATATGCTAATGAACGAAGTCGGTAGCATAGGATCGGGACGCCATCTTGTCGTCTGTCAATTGACGGCCTTGGTACTTCTGACAGTACCTTGCCAGGTACATTTCTTGAAGGAATGTTATGGAGCAGAGATACATGCATTCCTTCAAGCTGCAAGAACTTTGTATACCCCGCAAGCTGAGAGAGTGGTTGAAAAGCCCGCCAACGTCTCTCATGATGACAACAACGAGGACGAGCCGGATGACATTTAATTTGCAGGTAATGATTTATTAAACACAGGTTAGATTAGGTTAGACGAATTTATCCTTTCATTTCTTCGACGTCGGCATCTATCATAACAAACATGGCATACCATTCGTCCGACATGACTTCGTTACTTACGAAATCTGTTTTAGCACCTTTTTTGTTTTTATTTCCTCTCACAAAATTGCATATTACGTTGATACATTGTAATTTACAAAATTAATAATTAATTTTCTATAGCTATATTACGCCCATGGTCGAAACTAAAAATTTACCGTCATTTGTAATCTTGTGTTTTTAAGTGAATAGAGAATTCTGGGAATAAAATTGCTAATGTTGGTTTTATTCCCCACAATTCCCGTAACATGTTTATGTTGTTTTTTAGGGGTATTGGCAGGGCAGACCGTCCATGGAGGTGGTCTGATTTCACTTACCAAAATAAAAAAATATATCATTTATTTTTGTAATTTTGCTAAATCCCAACCAATTTTTCTCATTCAACAACGAAAATGTTCAGTTCTGAATGCACTCACATATGCATGATTATCCGATGACGAGACCAGGTGCGCCTTATGGTCAGGCGCGCCTTATGTAAGGACGGGGAATAGCAAATTACGGGTGCGCCTTATGGTCCGAAAAATGCGGTAATCCCTCTGAAACTACTACAATCACACTTGTTCCCTTTTCCCTTGTAAAGTGGAACTATACAGGCACTCCTCCAGTAAAAAAAGACCAAATGGCAAACATACATCGGACTAAGAAACAAATATGTAAAAATACACAGGGAAAAAAAAAAAAAACTATGAAAAAGACATAATAGAAAACTGCAAAGGACCAACCTAAACTATTCTACTGATGTATAAATGACAAACTAAAAGACAAACATGAAATAGTGAAACTGCACAAAGGAAAGAGAGAATATATAGATGATGTAGAAATGGCAGATTTTATGATCAAGCATTCTAAATCTGTATTCACAATTGAAAACTCACAAAATTGAGATGGACAGAAATATCCCCCTCAATGAAAGAAATAATGGTCACACAAGAGAGAAGAGAACAAAATACCTTGACATTATAAAGTCACACGGGCCAGATGGAATTGCAAATTGCATACTGAAAGAATAGTTTGATATAAAGATATATACATATATATATATATAGAGCAAATATTATAGGAGCTAAAACTGAACCTTGTGTGTCTCCACTTATCATTTCTTCCCAGGTCCTCCCATGCGAGAAATCTTCATCCATTTCAATAATTTTCCTGGTGCACTTCCTGTTGTTTCAAGTTTTCTTAATAGTTTTTTGTGTGGTACTTTATTAAATGCCTTTTGTAAATCCAAGAGAGCACAATCTGCCCACCCGTCCCTTTCTTGCATTATATCTATTAACCCTGAATAAAAACAAATCAAGATTGTGGTACATGATCTTCCTCGTCTAAAACAAAATTGTTTTGGATTCACTATACTATTTCCTTCCATCTATTTTTGATAACTTCACATATTTTAGCTATTGTGCTTGTAAGGGAGACCAGTCTATAGTTTGTTGGGTCTTCCTTATCTCCCCCTTTATATACTGACACAATATTGGAATTTTTCCAGTCTTGTGGTACCTTTCCTTCTTCAAGTGAGCATTCTATTGTCTTATATATTTTGGCCGTTATTTCATCTATACATTTTTTTAGTATCCAGTTTGCAATTTCATCCCATGTGATTTTCTGACATCAAGGTTTATTTGGTGCCTTATTTCTTTCTGTGTCACAATTATTTCTTTCATTGGGAGGGATCTTTCTCACTTTCTTTCATCCCAATTGTATTTACCTAGTTGCATTTTACAGGAAGGGGAGCTATGCTCGTGGTGACCAATTTTTGTATCTTGCAAGATCAAGTTTGTTCATAAATTTTTGTATTGTGTTTGCACACACTATCTTTTCATCCAATTTGTTCCATATATCACTCTTGTGTGGGAAGCTGTTCCTTTTCAGGTCTCTTCTGTAGTTGTCCTTTTTGAGTTTCATTGCATATCCTTTTGTTTTTTCCTCTGTCCCTCTTTATTAAGTCCTCTCTATCAAGGTATTCTTTTCCTTTCATAATTCTGTAGATGGTTAGTAGATCCCCTCATTCTCTTCTTTGTTCCAGGGTCGACAATTCCAGTTTGGCCAGTCTTTGTTCATATGTCAGGTTTGAAAGTGTTGGGGCCATATTTGTTGTTGCTCTTTGTATTCTTTCTAATTTTCTTATATTCTTTTTTGTACTGGGTGACCATATCAGCGCTGCATATTACAGTTTTGGCCTTATCAGTGTTTGTGATATTTTCTTAATCATTTCCTTATCCAGGTATTTAAAGGCCACCTTTATTGATCTCAACAAATTGTATGTTTCTCTATCTTATTTACATGTTTATCTGGTGACATGTCTTTGGTGATGATTACTCCTAGGTCCCTTTCAGAATCTACCTTCTTTACTTCTTTTCTGTCAATTTTATACTGTCCTGATATTCTATTCTTGCTTTTCCCAAATTCGATTGTACTGCATTTCTTGATGTTGAATTCTACTTCCCATCTCTTGCTCCACTCTGAGACTTTGTTCAGATCATTCTGTAATGAGTCACAGTCTATTTCAGAGTTTTTCTTTAATAACTCTGTGTCAACCGCAAAGAAGTTCACATAACATTCAATACATTTCTCCATGTTATTCACATATATAACAAACATTATCGGAGCTGGCACTGACCCTTGTGGGATGCCACTACTCGTTTCTTCCCATTTTGAATATTTGTCTCTGAGCACCACTCTTTTTTTTTTCTTCCATGTAGGAAGTCCTCCATCCAATTCAATAGTTTTCCATGTATGTCTCTTATTGTTTCCATTTTATATAGCAATTTTCTGTGTGGTACCTCATCAAATGCCCTTTGTAAGTTCAAGAAGGCACAGTCTACTCAGCCATCCCTTTCTTGCAATATATCTATCAATCATGAATAGAAACAAATCAAATTAGTGGTACATGATCTTCCCTGTGAATCCAAATTGACTCTGGTTCAGTATTTTGTTCTCCAGATATTTTGTCCATCTATCTTTGATGATTCTCTCACAAATTTTAAGTATTGTACTTGTTAGGGACATTGGTCTATAATCTGTTGGGTCTTCCTTATTTCCCCCCTTATATATTGGCACTATATTGGCATTTTTCCAGTCTCCTGGTAATTTTCCTTCTTTGAGTGAGCATTCAACTATTTTGTATATATTCCCTGTTAGTTCATCTATACATTCTTTTAGTGTCCAGTTTGCAACTCCGTCCAGGCCATATGATCTGTTAATGTCAAGCTTTAATATTTTATTCTTTATTTCATTCTGAGTAATATTTAATTCCTTCATTGGAGGAAATCTTACTTCATTTCTTTGATCACAGTTTTGTAGATTTTTTTTCTTTGGTGAATACAGATTTGAAATGTTTGTTCATAATATCTGCCATTTCTATATCTTCTGCGTATTCTCTGTTACCTTGATGTAATTTAAGTAGTTCCTGTTTATTTTTTAGTTTGCCGTTTACATATCTATAAAATAATTTGGGTTGATCATTACATATAAACTATTATGTACTTTTCATAATTTCTTTTTTTCCCCTACGTATTTCTACATATTCATTTCTTAGTTTAGTATATATTTTCCATTTCTCAGATTTTTTTTCTTTTTTCCATTTTTCCAGGCTTTATATCTTCTGTCTTTTGCCTCACTGCACATTTCATTGCACCAAGATTTTATGTATAACCCTTACTGTTTTTGTCTGGGTACATACTTGGAGGGAGGGTGGAGGGGTGTGGAGTGTTTTCAGGGATGGAATGGGTGGGAATGATTTTATGCCTTTTCCTTTTTGGCTACCTCCCTAGTAAGGGGGAAAAAGCCTTGGTATATGTATGTATGTATGTACATACTTGCCCACTCATTCATTATAGATTTCCTTCCAAATTGTCCATTTCTCTTCCACCTTTGTTTCTTCATTATTGAATTTTTCCCAATTTGCTTCTTGAGTCTTGCTTTTCTGTGTTTTTTGTTTATTTCTATATTTGTTTCTTCATTTAATTCTAGTTCTAGTAATATGTGATCTTGAGTCTTCTTGATTGCCTCACTAGCAGTGTTGAGTGTCACACTGATACCCCAGATTCTGATGTGATCATCCTAAATGGTGATGTGCTAGTTAATATGCTTAAGCCAATTGCTTCCAAAAAATTTGATGACTATGCAGTGAAAGTCTTCTTGCCGTCAGATGCAGGGTTGAGTGGAGCAATAAGTTACCAGGTAGGTGTCAGCAGTTTCTTAGGCATGATGCAAACAACCGGGAACTGTTTATGTTTCTGGCTAGGCACCCTAGGTGATGATGTTCTTTGCTACCCACCAAATGACAGCATCACTGCAGGCCTGAGCCCCTGTACTCAGGATGAAGCTGGCACAAGAATGCTGCTGCACACTGCTGATGCTGTCAGACAAGGCTACCTGAAGATTATCATATGAACAGTTGACACATGTGGTGATTCTGTCAGCCACTGCAATGTCTAGGCTACACTTAGAGCACCTGTGGGCTGCTTTTGGGATTGGCCAGTATTTTAAATATATACCTGCCCTCAAAATATTAGTAATGAGTAACTCTGTTGGATACATTTCATTACTATAGTAAACAATTTATGAATATAAAAGCATTACACCATTTGGTGGCCATAAAGGAAAATTGCTGCTATTTGCCTCCTGGGCAGGGTTTGAGATGGCCCCATATCTGAAAATCTTCATAAGGGTCTAGTCTAACATCCTGACAAATTTCATGCTTTTAATGCAATTTGAACAATTATGTAACTTTCAATTTATTAAGATCAATGAAAGTGGCTTTTGACTACATGGATGATCAAATGGTAAAGAAAATACTAGTTACATTGATAAGACCAAAATTGGAGTATGCTGTGACACTATGGACACCTAGTTCTAAAAAGAACATAAAGAAATTAGAAAGAATTCAAAGAGCAACAACAAAGATGGCACCAACACTCTCCAATCTGACATATGAACAAAGATTGGATAAACTTGAACTATCTACCCTGGAACAAAGAAGAGAAAGAAGAGACCTGCTAACCATATACAGATTTAGGAAAGGGTTGGAAGTCCTTGATAGAGATGACTTATTAAAATGGAATAAAAGAAAAACCAGGACACAAAAAGAAACTTATAAAGGATAGTTACAGAAGAGATCTGAAAAAGAACAGCTTCCCACACAGACTGAATGAAGAAACAGCGAGTTCAAAAACTATACAAGAATTTAAGATCAAACTGGATGCTGAAAGATACAAAAGTGGGTCACAACGAGCACAGCTCTCTTCCCGTAAAATACAACTAGGAAAATACATACAGTGTCGTAGGCAAAATCACCTCTTCATATGACCTTCTCTTTGCATCCATTCCTAGATTATTTCTCATGACAATTTTTAATCCTCCAAGACAGTTATTTGCTACTCTCAATCTGCAATTTACCTCTACCCCAACTCCTCCTTCCTGCTACATGCAATAAAATACTCAAAACTATCCACACACATTTTAGTGCCACAATACTCTTTCTTACTCTA
The DNA here is from genome assembly GCF_046742065.1 of Oratosquilla oratoria. Classification (NCBI taxonomy): domain Eukaryota; kingdom Metazoa; phylum Arthropoda; class Malacostraca; order Stomatopoda; family Squillidae; genus Oratosquilla; species Oratosquilla oratoria. Next base: position 20,842,542 of record NC_134798.1, read on the forward strand.
CCTTGCAAATCTATTCTTCTACCTACCTTATGCACTTCAGAGAACCCGCCTTTCCCTAAGAGCATTAGGAGAAGATATCGGTCGTTCAACACTGGATGATTGTTGAATCTGAAAAAAATATCATACATTAATAAACATAATATGTACCCAAGAATGACTCTTTATATCCAAAGGATATAAGTGCATGAGTAAGAAAAGCACATCCTCAGATCTGTTGTCTTATGTGTGAAGCATTCATGTACATCACAGCACCAAAATAACTTCAGATGTAAATATGAATGGGCCTCAAATGATATGTAGCACCTTAATAATCTCTGATAAACTAAAAAAAACAATAATACATTAATGCATAAATGGAAGCAACAAGGGTAACATAAGGAGTGATCCAACAGGAATAACAGCGCCATCCATACAGCTGGTGCTATTCACTTGTACAGCCATGGGTGAAAGTGAGCAGGCAGTGGAGAGAGCCTCATTCAATATGAGGCACAGCATTTGAGCAAATTGACTTTCCACATCCCTCTCAATGTGGTCACCCCTCAGTGAGCAAGTTGTTAGTAGTTATGTAAATTTGGGAATCGCAAGTAATGTATCACCAATTATTGTGGCCCACTCTTTCTTGATACAATTACAATAGATAGCTCTACCTATGGAATACCCATGATATGTGATGAGTATAATTATAATGAATAACCTATATGTGATAGTTCATATGTGACAGTTCCAATATAAATGGTGGTCACTCGAGTTCATGAGTTACTAGTAGGTATATATACTATGTTAGGTATGGGAATCTTATTTGTAAATGAAATTATGGTCAACTCTCATGTATGTTAGATATAAAGAAGGAATATACAATTAACTAAAAGTACATGACCTTTTATAACAGTCATTATCATTACCAACATGGAAAGTATAAAACAGACCTAGAAAGAACTAAGCAAGATCTACCAAAACCATCAGTAAAGATTAAAAGCTATTTGTGGCAGTTATTTCAAGTCTCCTTTTGTGTACTTTATCATAACAAACCAATTGCTGAAGACATGATGGTAACAAGGATTTGCTTAGACTTCACTTTCAAGACTACGAAATACCAAGCAACATTTATACATTACAATTATTATTACTACTATTAATACTTTTAATAATTATTATTGGTATTATTACAACTATTACTATTATCATTATTATTGTAATTGTAAGTTCACTCTATAAACATATATATATATATATATATATATATATACACACACACACACACACACATATTGGAAGCTTGCTGGATGGGCAAGTTAGTGTGTTGTTACTTGTGGTGAAGGTCGAAGGGATGGAGATCTAACCCTACCACCAGTGAAGTTGAATCAAGGGCATGGTTCATTAAATTCCACACTACAAAGTCCTCTATATGGGGCACCATCCTTGCCTCTTGATAGGGGGAGTTTGTGACATTAATTCATATCATCATTGTATTATCAATATTATAATCATTATAATTAACATAAGCATTACTGTCACACACACACACACACACACACACACACACATATATATACATACACACATATATATATATATATATGTATATATATATATATATATATATATATATATAACACATCGTTGGAGAGGAAGTCTAGCGAATGAGCTCCAACTCAGCGCTTTTGTCGCTTGGATCAAGAAAACGCCTTGTTTTCAGAATGAGAGAACTATGTAATTGAGTGACTGGTAAGGTGTAAAATCCAGTTTTGGAAAAGTATAGTATAGCACAAAATGGAGGAAAGAAAAAAGTATAGTATAGCACAAAATGGAGGAAAGAAAAGAAGACAAAAGAATTAATGAACCAACAAAGAGAGGATTGGGTATGAGTAGAGTGGAATTGCCACTGGGTGTGATACTGAAGAGGATGTGTCTCAACACCCTGAAGACTACTCAAAGGTTGGAAAACAATGTTTTTTTCAGGTTTTCAGAGAGAAAGGGGAGCAATAGGAAAAGTTATGGATACAGAAAGAGAAACTAGGTATAGCAGTGTACTAAGGAATTGAGACATCAATGACTTGATGGAGGAATTAATAGATCTAAGACTAGATTATAGAGCCATATACAAAGAGATGAAAAATTTACGTAAAAATAACAAGGAAATAATCAGAGTTGAATGACCTAAAATGTGAACTATGATTAAAAGAAAAAATGAAAGAAAAACGAGAATAGAAACAAAAATGAAGAACTTAAGAAAGAGGTCAAAGAGCAAATACAAGCAGTGACTGAAAAAGTGGGGGACTCAAAGAGACAATCCCCTTGAAATATAAAATCAGTGGAAACAGGAACGTGAACATCAGAAAAAATAACTTTCAAATAAATAGTACAACAGCAGGTAGAGGAAAATGCAAAATAAACATTAATTAAAATAAAGGAAAACTGGGTGAGAGACACAGTGGGTAAAAAAAAATTGTATGAGTGTTTTTGTGTTTTTTTTCACACTTTTGTTATCTAGTGCATTTTTTCATTACATAAACAGTGGGAAAACATAAAAATAAGACTGTGGCATGGAGTCAGTTTGCCAAGAAAATGAAATCACATTGGGATAGAGTAAAGAAGGAACAAAGTAATGAATCGGCACCTCAACCTAGCACTTCTAGTATCTCATGTGTGGAACAGATTCATTGACTATATACCTGTATACTTTCCTTCGACATCTGGGGCAAGAAAGACAAGGAAAATCATGGACAAGGCCAGAATATCCCCATGCCAAGTCAAACTGAAGAAAAGTGCAAGAAAAACTGAGTCTGCAGATTATCAGCCTGGGGGCTTTTGATGCATAGGCCTACATTAGGCCTATCCTGGCAACAAGGAGTTGGGTGGCACCCAATGATACCCTCCCCTCTGAGGGATTAATATTTTGTCTTTTAGAATACATCTGCATTCATTTATGTATTATATGTAATATAAAAGACAAAAGGAGACCAGGTGCCTATATCAACATGGATAACCTCACACACCTTCCCAATGAAAGTGACCGAGGTGACCTTCCTTGAAAATCTGACCTCTTGAACATTATCAGGTATAAGGTAAGTCACCTGAACATAAAAATGCATTTTTCTCAAAACTAAAATCTAAAGGTTAAATTTTTTATCTCAACTTCTATTGCTCCAATTTTAAAAAATCTTGTGGCATAAAAACCAGAAAAGAAATCTCTTCAAAAATGCATATTCAAATTCCTTTTTTCTGAATCTTGGCAATCTGTAATTTATTGATATTAAAAAGCGGTTTCCTGTTATTGTGTGAACATACTATTTGTTGTATACAAATGAGAACATGCAGTATTTTTCCTTTTTGTGTCTTTTAACTCTCATACAAAGGAGATTCTTTTCCTTTGAATAGTTTTCCATAAACATAATTTTTTTTAGGCCTAGGTAAAAATCCTAAGATTTTTTACAAAAAAAGTAATGTATCAATTTTTATGAAAATTATATCAGGTGTGCATAATAGTTTTGTGTTTAATCTGTAAAAAAATCATTAGTCTAGACAAAAAAAAATGTGACCTCAGGAAAGCAAAATGTCTGGCAATGACCTGGCAAAAATCGGGAATAATATGACTTGTGTCGTTAAGGAGATTGTGAATTTAAGGAAAGACTATTTTGAAGTAGATAGGTGATAAAAAAAAAAATAATGTTGAAATAATGAATGAGCTAAGCAAGTTAAAAAAAAAGAAATGAGGTTAAATGTGAAAATGAAAAGATGAAAAACAATGATACCACCAACAGTGAGAATTAAAAGAAGTAACTTACCATCTAAATCGGTATTTACGGGTGCGACAATGAGTATATTGTCCACATAGCGCATCCAGGTGGAATCATGGCCCATTATTTCTATGAAATAGTCCCTCTCTAGAACCTCCATGTATAGAGGCTAACACTGCACTGAGAGGACTTCCCATCGCAAGCCCACGACACTGAAAATATTCGTTGTTGAAGATTAAAGGACTAAATTTTACATGAAGGGAAATTAGTTTTAAATAATCCTTCTTGCCTATAGGCAAGGACGTAAAAGATGAGGATTTGCCTATAGGCAAGAAGGATTATTTAAAACTAATTTCCCTTTGTGTAAAATTTGGTCCTTTAATCTTCAACAATGAAGAATATTTTCAGTGTCGTTGGCTTGCAATGGGAAGTCCTCTCAGTGCCGTGTTAGACTCTCTGTACATGGAGGTACTAGAGAGAGACCATTTCATAGAAATAATGGTCCATGATTCCACCTGGATGCAGTATGTGGACGATGTACTCATTGTCGCCCCCGTAAATACCGATTTGGATGGTAAGTTACACGAGTTTTATGATAGAATATTACATCCAATTCACCATGGAACATGAGAAAGATAACCATCTGGCCTTCCTGGATACAGTAATATGGAGACAAGGTAATAAGACAGCATTTTCAGTCCACAGAAAATGCACGAACAAAAACGACATCATGCATTTCTACTCCGCACACCACAACAAAATAAAAAACTGAATCATTACAGGCTTCTTCCTGAGAGCACTTAGAGTATGTAGTGAGGAATTTCTCCAGGAGGAAATTAAGTACATTTTTTACATTTTCAAAATATCATATTACCCAACAGGCTTTTTATATAGAAACAAAGAAAAGACGTTACAAATAAGAAATAGGGGTGGCAAAAGTAAAGCGGCTAATGATGAGAACTGTGGGTATCTGTCTGTACTCAACTCCAAGTGCTCAAATGTCATAGAACAAAATCTCACCAAGGCAGGCCTGAAACTGGCATTTAGCACGGGAGTAAAAATAGGTGACGTTGTGAGAAATAAAATTAGAACCAAAATCCATGACGAAGATAAATGTCTAGTTTACAGAATTCCTTGCAAAAGCTGCCCCGCTAGTTACTATGGCGAAACTACCAGAGGAATTCACAAGCGGACGATTGAACACAAAAATGACATCAAAGCCCACCGGACATCCAACTCATTAGTGGTACACATTGACAACTTTGGCAACCTGCCAGATTGGGAAAAAACAGAGGTGCTCCATAATGGACTTAACAAAAAGGAAAGGTGGACAATTGAGGCAGCGTATATTACCTCACTCCCATGTAGCAATCATCAGGACAGTTTTGTCAAGTTGGCGGGGGTAGCAAGCAGCCTAATTATCCACGAGGCAAGGTGAAAGCGAGATGGCAACAACATTGACCGGGGAGGAACTGGGTGAGATGTGCGATTATACAAGTTGTCGTTATCTTATTTGTGTATACTCTGAAGAAGTCATATTTGGACGAAACCTCAGAAATAAAACTTCAACGGATTCTTTGCGTTTAAACTCACCACCCTACCACTCATATATATATATATATACAATTATAATGATAATGACAACAATAGTGTTAATAATAATGATAATAATAGTAAATGTATAAATGTCTTTCAGTGTTTGGCAGTCACAAGAGTGATGTCTAGTAAATCCTACTTATTGTCATTTCCTCAGCAACTGGTTCGCTACAATAAAATATTCAAAAGGAGACTCAAAATGAGTGCCATGGATCTGGAGCTTTTTAGGTTTACTAAAGGTTTCAGTAGATCTTATTTAGTTCTCTCAAATTCAGTTTTACAACTTTCTTGTTAGTAATGGTAATGGTTGTAATACTGTATTTATCGATATGGTCATGTAGTTTTAGTTAATTGTACTCATACTTTATATACAACATACATTGCAGTTGTAAGTAATTTTATCTTCATATAACACATATGATTCCCAAAACATAGTATACATTAATACTCTACTTGAAAGTCATGAACTTGTTTACAGAAGAGTGACCACCATTTATAAATGGTAGTCATTTTTGAAAGTGGAGCCGCCACATGTCGTAACGGATTACTTATTACATATAAAGGATATTCCATAGGTAGAACTATCTTTAGTAATTATAAAAAAAAAAACTGGGCCAAAACAACTGGTAATGTATTATTTGCGACTCTCAGACCTACATACCTAACTACAAACACCTCACTCACTAATTGGTGACCACGTTGAGAGGGTCATGGAAAGTCAACTTTTTCAAACCTTCTCCCCCACATTGGCTGTGGCTCCCTGCACTACCTGCTCACAAACTTTCAGCCATGGCTGGACAATAAACATCAACCATCCAGCTGCTACCTAACATATGTGCCATACCAAATTTCCAATAGCCTCCTTCTGGGAAATATCATCTACATGGGTGATACCACCACCATGAGAATGTGACCTATGCAGGTAAAGAAAACCACATTATTAAGTGATGCTGTACACATCACACTGCAACCAACATGGAAGGTGCAATCAATGCAGGCAATACATTCCTTTTAGCTAAGCAAAGTCATTCACAGATACAAACATACACATCTACACACACAATATATCCCAAGCCAACACAATAGAATTCAAGGCAAGGTTTGATGAATGGAGGAAAAGAGATGGGACCCCATGAGCAGTGCTCCAACCCTGCACACTACAACTAGGTAAATACACACAAATCCTGACAAATAGACATATACATGAAGTGAAAAAAATTCATGCGTACAGGCATATATAACTACAATCTATAACCAAGATACTAATATTGAAAACTACGGTGGATGCCACGTCTCCACACAGCTGTAAAATACAAGCATAATAACACTACATATATATGATACATATATTACAAATGCACGTGAAGCAAAGTATCCCATTTCAAACACATTCTAAATTCAAACCCACACCCACTCATTCATTATCAACTTGCATGTGCACAGCATACACACACACACAAATGACAAAACAAAGATGGAAGACAAGTGGAACTTTTTTAAAGAGAAGTACAATGAGGGAGTAAACATATAGGTACCAATAAAAAAGCACAAGGAGAAATATATAAAATGTTGGTTCAACAAAAGATGTAGTGAGGCTAAAGCAAGGAGAGATAAAGCCTGGAAAAAATGGAAGAAAAATAGAAAAACATTCAATTGGCAAACATACAAAGCACTTAGAAACGAATATGTAAACATACGCAGGAAGGAAAAAAGGGAATATGAAAGGGATATTATAGATAAATGTAAGCATCAACCAAAACTCTTTTACAGATATGGAAATGACAAAACAATGGACAAGCATGATATAGTAAAACTACGCAAAGGAGACAAGGAATTCACTGATGATACAGAGATGGCAGATGTTATGATCAGACATTTCAAGTCTGTATTTACAATTGAGAACTCTCAACCCTGGGAGAATGATCAGTTAGAAAGTTCACCCAAAATGAAGGAAATAACAATAACACAATAAGGAAATAAGAGATCAAATAAAAAGCCTAGATGACAGAAAGTCACACGTTCCTGATGAAATCGCAAATTGGATATTAAAAGAATGCATGGACGAACTGACAGGCAAGATACACAAGATAATATAGTTCTCATTAAAAGAGAGCAAAGTACCACAATATTGGAAAAATGCAAACATAGTGCCAATACACAAAGGAGGAAACAGGGAAAATCCTACAAACTTTAGATCAGTATCCCTCACAAGTACAATAGCCAAAATATGCGAAAAGATCATTAGAAGCAGATGGATCAAGCATTTGGAGGAAAACAATATATTAAATACAAAACAATTTGGATTTAGAAGTGGAAGATCGTGTACCACAAACCTAATATGCTTTCACTCGAGTGATTGATATAGTTCAAGAAAGAGATGGTTGGGCAGACTGCACCTTCCTGGATTTGCAAAAGGCTTTTGATAAGGTACCACACAAAAAATTAATAGACAATATTGAAAAAATAGGAGGAATTCAAGGCAGTTTGTTAGAATGGATAAAGGACTTTTTAAATGGTAGAAAGATGAGAATGGTTCTTAGAGAGAAAAACTCGAAATGGGAAGAAGTAAAAAGTGGCGTCCCCCAAGGATCTGTTCTGGCTCCCTTGATGTTTGCCATATACACAAATGATATGGATGAAGGAGTGAAATGTTACATGAACTTCTTTGCTGACGATGCTAAATTGCTCAGGAGAGTGACAACAGAAGAAGATAACAAATTGTTACAAAAGAATTTACAGAGTATGGGAGTGTTGTCAGAAACACAAAATTAATTTCAACACCAAGAAATGTAGCATAATGGAGTTCAGTAAAGACAAAAAAAAAATAGTCTCAGTAAACTGTATGACTGCAGATAAAGTCAAAAAAATGAAATCAGAGAGTAATCGTCTCAAGTGACTTGACTCCTGACAAACATGTAAACAAGATATTTGGAGAGACTTACAAATTAAGATCTATGAAAGTGGCTTTCGACTACATGGATGAAGAGACGGTTAAGAAACTAATTGTTGCATTAATAAGACCGAAACTAGAATATGCTGCATCATTGTGGGCACCTAGCACAAAGACATAAAAAAATTAGAAAGAATCCAGAGAGCGACGACCAAGATGGCACCTACACTATCAAATTTAACATATGAACAAAGATTGGAGAAATTACAACTGATAACACTAGAACAGAGACGGGAGAGAGGCGATTTGTTGATCATCTTTAGAATTATGAAAGGAATGGAAGTTCTTGATAGGGATAACCTATTAAATTGGGACAAAGGAGAAACAAGAGGACATGCAAAGAAACTAAAGAAAGACAGTTATAGAAGAGACCTGAAAAAGAACAGCTTCCCACACAGAGTGACATCTGGAACAAATTGAACAGTGAAACAGTTGATGTCAGAAATATACACGAATTCAAAAGCAAACTAGATGTAGAGAGATACAAAAACGGGTCATAACAAGCATAGCTCCAGGCCCGTAAAATACTAGGTAAATACACACTACCACACAATAAACTAATAAGGAAGATAGTCAATAGGTGGCATCAGAGGAAAACTATTGGAATGGATGAAAGACTTCCTGACTGGGAGGAAAATGAGTAATAGAGATAAATTCTCAAATTGGGAAGAAATATTAAGTGGTGTCCCACAGGGATCAGTACTGGCCCCGATCATGTTTGCCATATACATAAATGACATGGATTAAGGAGTAGTGTTCTATGAATTTCTTTGCAGATGATGCAAAATACTAAAGTAAAAACTGAGGATTGTAACTCATTACAACAAGACTTGGACAAGATCTGGAAATGGACTCAAAAGTGGCAAGTGAAATTCAATATCAAGAAATATAGTATAATAGAATTTGAAAAAGTAAAAACAGAATATTGAGAGATTATAATTGGTGAAGAAGAGGTCAAAAAAGTAAACTCAGAAAAAGACCTTAGAATGATGATCAGCAAAGACTTGACACCAGATATGCATATTAGTAAAATAGTCAGAGAAGCATACAACTTATTGAGGTCAATAAAAGTGGCATTTGCCAATTTGGACGAGGAAATGATAAAAAATTCTAACTACACTAATAAGACCAAAACTCAAGTATGCAGCAACACTATGGACATCCAGTACCAAAAAGAACATAAAAAATTAGAAAGAATACAAAGAGCAACAACAAAACTGGCACCAACTCTTTCCAAAATGACATATGAACAAAGACTGTCCAAATTAGAATTAACAACTCTGGAACAAAGAAGGGAATGAGGAGACCTACTATCTATAGAATTATGAAGGGAATGGAAATCTTAGATAAGAATGATCTATTGAAATGGGAATATGGAAAAACAAAGAGGACATGAAAAGAAACTAAAAAAAAGATAATTACAGAAGAGATCTGGAAAAAAAAAAAAAATTAGACAAAGAAACAGTGTGTGCAAACACTATTCAAGATTTTAAGAAAAAACTTGATGCTGAGAGATACAAAGACGGGTCACCATGAGCACAGGTCCCTTCCTGTGTAATACAACTAGGTAAATACAACTTAACTTATTAAGATCAATGAAAGTGGCCTTCGACTACATGGATGAAGAAATGGTTAAAAAATAGTGGTTACACTGATAAGACCTAAACTAGAATATGCTGCAACACTGTGGGCACCTAGCACAAAAAAGAACAAAAAATTTGAAAGAATCCAAAGAGCAGTGACAAAAATGGCACCTACACTGTCAAATCTGACATATGAACAAAGATTGGAGAAATTACATCTATCAACACTGGAACAGAAAAGAGAAAGGTGATTTGTTGACCATTTACATAATCATGAAAGGAATGGAAATTCTCGATAGAGATGACTTATTAAAGTAGGACAGAAGATAAAAAAGAGGACACAAAAAGAAGCTAAAGAAGGACAGTTACAGAAGAGACCTGAAAAAGAATAGCTTCCCACATAGAGTGATTGATGTCTGGAAAAAACTAAATGGAGAAACAGTGAGTGCCAAAACTAAATTTTAAGAATAAACTGGATGTGGAGAGATATGAAAACGGGTCACTATGAGCATAGCTTTCGTCCCGTAAAATACAACTAGGTAAATACACCAGCTCTTTCCAAATTAACATACGAACAAAGATTATCGAAATTGGAACTACCAACACTGGAGCAGAGAAGAGAAAGAGGTGATCTACTATATTTAGAATCATGAAAGGAATGGAAATCCTTGATAGGAATGATTTACTAAAAAATGACAATGGAAAAACAAGAGGTCATGAAAAGAAACTAAAAAAGTATAACTACAAAAGAGATCGGAAAAAGAATAGCTTCTTACACAGAGTGGTCAATATCTGGAATAACTTAGACAAAGGAACAGTGTGTGCAAATATTATTCAAGATTTCAAGAAAAAAAAAACTGACGCCGAAAGATACAAAGATGGGTCACCACAAGCATAGCTCCCTTCCCCTGTAATACTAGGTAAATACACACACACACATGTACCACAACAAAAAATGGAAAGAACATACATAAAAAGCTGGTACAACAAAAGGTGTAGTGAGGCTAAGGATAAAAGAGACAAAGCTTGGAAGAAATGGAAAAGAGTCGAGAAAACAAGCAAATGGCTAATGTACATCAAACTAAGAAATGATTATGTAAAAATATGAAGAGATGAAAAGAGAAACTATAGAAAAAAAATAATAATAATAATAGAAAAATGCAAGGAAGAACCCACACTATTTTACAGGTATGTAAATGGCAAACTGAAGAACAAACAATAGAAAAGCTGCGCCAAGGTAAACATGAATATACAGAAGAACTGGAAATGGCTGAAATTATGAACCATTTCAAATCAGTATTCACAATAGAACACTCACCTAACTGTGAGGAAATAAAGAGAGATCCCCCTCAAATGAAAGAAATAATTGTAACACAAAAGGAAATCAGCGACCAAATCAAAACCCTTGATGTCAGAAAATCACATGGTCCAGACTGAATTGCAAATTGGATACTGAAAGAATGCATGGAAGACTTAACAGACAAAATATACAATATGATTAAATTCTCACTTAAAGAAGGAAAAGTGCCACAGGACTGGAAGAAGGCAAACATTGTACCAATTTAAAGGGACGAAACAAGGAAGACCCATCAAATTACAGACCGGTCTCCCTGACAAGCACAGTGGCAAAAATTTGCAAAAGGTTGTCAAAAATAGATGGGTTAAACATTTGGAAGAAAAAACTATACTGAATCCAAATCAATTTGGATTCAGACAAGGAAGATCATGTATAACAAACTTGATCTGCTTCTACTCAAGATTAATAGACATAATACAAGATGGAGATGGTTGGGCACATTATGCCTTTCTGGACCTACAAAAGGCATTTGATAAGGTACCACACAATAAACTAATAAGGAAGATAAGAGTCAATGGGTGGCATCAGAGGAAAATTATTGGAATGGATGAAAGACTTCCTGACTGGGAGAAAAATCAGAGTAGTAATTAGAGACAAATACTCAAATTGGGAAGAAATGATAAGTGGCGTCCCGCAGGGATCAGTACTGGCCCCGATCACGTATGCTATATACATAAATGACATGGAAGGAGTAGAGTGTTGTATGAATTTCTTTGCAGACACAAAAATACTAAAGAAAGTAAAAACGGAGGAGGATTGCAACGCATTACAACAAGACTTGGATAAGATCTGGAAATAGACTCAAAAGTGGCAAGTGAAATTCAATATCAAGAAATGTGGTATAATAGAATTTGGAAAATTAAAAACAGAATATCGAGAGATTATAAAATTGGTGAGGAGGTCAAAAAAGTAAACTCAGAAAAAGACCTTGGAGTGATGATCAGCAAAAACATAACACCGGATAAGCATATTAATAAAATAGTCAGCGAAACCTACAGTTTACTGAGGTCAATAAAAATGGCATTTGCCAATTTGGACGAGGAAATTATAAAAAAAAAATTAACTACACTAATAAGACCAAAACTTGAGTATGCAGCAACACTATGGACACCCAGTACCAAAAAGAATATAAAGAAGTTAGAAAGAATACAATGAGCAACAACAAAACTGGCACCAACTCTTTCCAAAATGACATATGAACAAAGAGTGTCCAAATTAGAATTAACAACTCTGGAACAAAGAAGGGAAAGAGAAGACCTACTATCTATAGAATTATGAAGGGAATGGAAATCTTAGATAAGAACGATTTATTGAAATGGGACAATGGAAATACAAGACGACATGAAAAGAAACTCAAAAAAGATAATTACAGAAGAGATCTGGAAGAAAAGAAAGAGGAAAAGAAAAAAAAAAAAAAAAAAAAAAAAAAATTGACAAGCCGATAAACAAAATAATTGGAGGAACCTACAATTTATCAAGATCAATACAGGTGGTGCTTAATTACTTGGATGAGGTAATGGTGAAGAAAATACTAGTCACACTGATAAGACCAATACTGGAGTACACAGTTACACTATGGACACCCAGTACAAAAAATATAAGGAAAATAGAAAGAATCCAAAGAGCAGTGACAAGGATGGCACCAACACTTTCAAAATTGACATACAAACAAAAATTGTATCAACTGGAACTACCAACTCCGGAACAAAGAAGCGAAAGAGGCAATCTACTGGCTATTTACAGAATCATGTAAGGGATGGAAGTCCTTGACAGAGAAGACTTTTTAAAGTGGGATAGAAGAAAACAAGGGAACATGAAAAGAAACTCAAAAAGGACAGTTATAGAACAGATCTGAAAAAAAAAAAAAAAGTTTTCCACGCATAGTGGTGGATGTCTGGAACAAATTGGACAAAACAAGAGTACAAGAATTTAAGAACAAACTAGATATTGCAAAATACAAAGACAGGTCACCATGAGTTTGGAACAAAGAAGAGACGAACCTACTGACCATCTACATAATCATGAAAGGCATGGAGATACTTGATAGAGAGGACTTACTAAATTGGGACAAGAGAAATACAAGAGGACATGGAAAAAAATCAAAAAGGATAGTTATATAAAAGATCTGAAGAAAAACAAGTTTTCCATACAGTGGTGGACACTTGGAACAAATTGGATGAAACAACAGTGTGTGCAAAAACCATATATGAATTAAAGAGCAAACTAGACACTGCAAGGTACAAGGGCAGGACATTACATGCGAAGTTCCCCTTCCAATAAGATACAACTAGGTAAATAGCTCCCTTTCCCATATAATACAACTAAGTAAATACAACTACTAAGTATTTCAGCGGCTTTGACCCATCGTGTTTTGCTCATATTTCCGAAATAACCATTCACATCAGCATGGTATATTAGCACAGCCTAATTCACACCCTGCCCTAATTTTTGACGTTATAGTGCATTCACAAGTGCATTTAATTTCGGCGTTTACTCCTCATATTAAGTGTGTCGTAGCTGACACCCGTGAAGTAAATCAAACAGGTGAATTCGTGACGTCATCACAAACTACCTCATGTATCCCAACTTCACTTGTTCGATTTACTTCTCGGGTGTCGGCTACGACACACTTAATATCAAGAGTAAACACCGTAATTAAACACACTTGTGAATGCACTATAACGTCAAAAATTAGGGCAGGGTGTGAATTAGGCTGTGCTAATATACCATGCTGATGTGAATGATTATTTCGGAAATATGAGCAAAAAATGATGGGTTCAAAGCCGCTGAAATACTTAGTAGGTAGGTAAACACCTGAGATGGTTAGATTACAGTGCAAATAGTGAGTATTGAAGTAACATGGAAGATAATGATGACAGGCCAGGGAAGCCTGCTGGTGGCACAGCAGTGTACCATAAGCACGTACCCAGAACCTATCGGTACAATAGAGAAGCATATTGTAAATACGAGCTTCAGATCACCTCTGGGTATGAAAAGATTTTCTTTAGATAGTGGCAGTGAGGGACATTTTTTTCTGGATTCAGAGGGAACAAGAAAAGACTTTTAGTAGAATAATAGACATAGAGAGGGAGATGAGACTTTTGAAGGAATCATGAAAGCAAGAGACTAACAATCTATGGGGGGGGGGGTGAATCAAGAAATGAATAAGGATGTGATTTAAAAAAGTAAATACTAGGATAAAGAGGTAAGTGGACTAAAAAAGAACTGGCCAAGTTAAAATGTGAAAATGAGAGGTTGAAAAATAATGATACTACTAATAGTGTGACCATAAAGAGGTAAATGAACAGATAAAGACAATGACAGAAAAAACTGGAAGAAACATTGGAGAGGATAATTTACAACTCAGAAATGAATGGAAGACCAAGCAAAGGATAATGTAATTTTAAATAGTTCATCAACAAATGCAGAATGCCGAAGATGCTGTCATTAATAGAGGAAGTGCATAGAATGGGTAAATATGCAAAGGAAAAAGTCGACCTCTAAAGATCAAATTAAGGTCACAAATGGCAGTGGAAGAAATTTTCGAAAGAGAAAAGTTAGCAAGAAATGAACAATACAAAATTATATGGGTAAAAAGACATGAATGATGTAGAAAAAGTTGACATTAAGAAGGTAAAAAAAAAAAAAAAAAAAAAAAAAAAAAAAAACGGAGACTGAGAAAACGCAGTTCTATTGGAGAGTGTTAGACATGAAACTGAAAAAAAATGGTATTCAAGAAAAATAAACAAAAGGTTCTGAGAATGAGATGGAGAAAGTAGAAAATTAAAACTTATACCAATATAGATGGATTAATCTCAGGATTAAACAAACTAAATGATTACCTGTCAGAAGAACAACCAGACATAATGAGAATTGTGGTGACAAAATTATGGGATCCACTATTACCAGTGTTGGACATAATTATATAATCAATGGCTTATAAATAGAGATGAGAAGCAGGGTGGAGTCATGTTCTTGGCTAAGAAAAATTTAAATGTGACAAAACTTACATATGGAGAGAACAGGGGATGATCACAATAAAATATGAAAAGTATAAAGTTTGCAGTGATTTATGTGCCCCCAAAAACAGGGTCTTGGAGAGGTTATTCTAAAATGTTAGATGATACGAGACTTTCAGTAAACAAGATGCTGTAGGATGGAGGTAACATAGTACTTATGGGAGATTTCAACTGCAAAGAAATCTGTTGGGAAAAGATGACAGTGAAAAATGGAGAGGATCAATGGGGAAATGTATTACACTGCATAATTATAGAATATACTATGAAACAATGGGTAAAAGAAAAAATATATATATATATAAATAATGAACCATTGAGACTAGATTTATTATTTATCAGAACCTGAAATTGCAGACAATATTGAATACAAGACACCAATTGTGAAAAGATCACATATTACTTGAGTTAGAACTAAAGGATATAGAGAGAGAAATGAGAAATACAGAAAAGGATGACTGAGGTATAGTAAAACGGACTCTAAGAAACTTGATTCTTTCCAGAAACAAGATAGGAAAAATTCTATAATGAAGAAACACAAGTGAAAGAAAAATGGGTGATTCTGATGAAAATCTATAAAGGAGTGGATAAATATGTCCCAAAGCAAAAATAGGAAAAGGTGTATATTAAGTGCTCGTTTAACAGAAGGTGCAGGAAAGTGGAAGATAAAGATAAAACTTGGAAAAGATGGTAAAAAGACCAAAAACCTGGAAAGTGGCATATATTAATCAAATATGTAAAAGTATGCAGGGAAATAAAAAGAAACTATGAAAAAGACATAACAGAAAAATGGAAGGATCAGCCAAAACTATTCTATAGATATGTGAATGGTAAATTAAAAAACAAATAGGAAATAGGGAAACTATGCCAAGGGAATATGGAATACACAAAGATATAGAAATGGCTGAAGTCATGAACAAACACAAGTCAGTTTTCACTAGATAAAATGTACAACATTGGAATGAAAGGAGGGAAGTGACCTCCCCCCTCCTATGAGGAAAATAATAGTAACATGGAAAGAAACAATGAAGTAAATAATGAACCTTGATGTCAGGAAATTGCATGGCCCAGATGGAATCACAAACTGGATATTAAAAGAATGTAAAGAACAAATGTAAAGACAAAATATATAACATAATAAATTGCTCACTCAAAGAAGGAAAAATACCAGAAGAGTGGAAAAATGCTGATATTGTCTCAATATATAAAAGAGGAAACAAGGACCCAACAAATTACAGACCAGTTTCCCTTACAAGCACAGTAGCCAAAATTTGTGAAATTATAAAAAGTAGATGGATAAAATATCTGAGGGTGAACAATATACTAAATCTGAGACAATTTGTACTTGGACAGGAAAGATCATGCACCACAATTTTGATCTCTTTATACTCAAGAATACTAGATATAATACAGGAAAGGGATGGGTGGGCTGATTGTGCTTTCCTAGATCTACAAAAAGCTTTTGATAGAGTCCCACACCAAAAAACTATTAAAAAATACTGGAAACCATAGGAGGGATACAAGGTAAACAAATGAAATGGATGGAGGACTTTCTGGATGGAAGAACAATGAGAGTACTGCTTAGAAGAGGTGATTAGTAGAGTTCCACAAGGATCAGTACTGGCTCCAATACGGTTTGCTATGTGAATGACAGGGACGAGGGTGTGGAATGATACACAAGTTTCTTTGCATGTGATGCAAAACTGTTAAAGAAAATGAACACTGAAACGGACTGTGGGAGGACTTTCTGGATGGAAGAACAATGAGAGAAGTGCTCCAAGATGAGAGTTCAACTTGGGAAGAGGTGATTAGTGGAGTTCCACAATGATCAGTATTGGCTCCAACAATGTTTGCTATGTCAATGACATGGACAATGGTGTGGAATGTTACACAAGCTTTTTTGCAGATGATGCAAAACTGTTAAAGAGAGTACTGAGATGGACTGTGATTAACTGTAGCACAATGGAATTTGGAATATATATATATATATATATATATATATATATATATATATATATATATATATATATATATATATATATATATATATATATATATATCTTGACAATATAAAATTGGTGCAAAGCAAAGGAAGTAAAGTGGGATCTGAAAAAGGAGTGATCATCACAACAGATATATTCCGACAAACAGATAAACAAAACTGTTGATGAAACCTATAATTTGCTAAGATCAATAAAAATGGCTTTTACTTACTTGGATGAAGAAATAGTAAAGAAAATACTAGTCACTAACCAAAATGCCATAGGAGCCTTGACTGATACTTTCAGATATTTCTAGCTAAACGAGCAGCTCACATAATAACAATCTTGAAACCAATTAAATCACCAGAAAACCTAGCATCATACAGGTCAATCACTAATATCCACAACATCAAACCTTATGGAAAGATTGGTTGCAGCAAAAATAAAAATGGAAATACCAACCTCCCCAATCAACATGGTTTCAAAGAGAGCCATTCTACCTGCACTCTGCTCACAACCATTATCCATCAAGTATGAAGATAGAAAAAGAGAGAGAAAGAGAGAGAGCACATATGAGATATGGTAAAAGGAAAATAGAAAAAATAAAATATAACAAGATAATAGATGAATACAAAAGACACAGATATGAACATACAGTACAACAATAAGAGGAGATAAAAAGAGTTGACAAAGCGTGGGAGAGATGGCAAAAAAAACAATTCAATTTGCAAAAAATTAACAATGCAGAAATGAACATACAAGGATAAAAAGAGAACTTAGAAGATTTTAGTTGACAAATATATGGCTCAACTGAAGCTGTTCTTCACATTTGAGAGTGGCAAGCTGAACCATAAAGAAAGAATACAGGAATTGCAAAGATGCAAACTGAAATAATGAATAAAAACTTCCAATCAGTATTCAATATGGAAGAGGTTTAAGGGAGAAAAGGGCAAAGAAAATGAAGATGTAATAAACATAACAGTGGAAGTATGTAAAGCATTTAAATTATATGAGAAACTGGAAATTATAGGCCTCAGGATCAGATGGAACCTCAAAAATTACACCAAAATAGTACAGAGAACAATTTGTGAAAAAAACAAAAACAAAAAAACACTGACTACATGTTCTCTAGAGGAAAAGAAGGTACCATTAGACTGCAAATTTGTAAATATAGTACGAAATATTTAAAGGAGGAAAGCAGAGGGAACTATTAAATTATATGCCAGTACCTTTGACCAGAGCTAAAATGCAAGCCTATGATAGAGGAAATACTTGTAGGAGAAAGGAATCTTTGTTGACAATAAATTTAAATTAAGAGAGACTGCCAAGTTGTGGCTGCAAGAATCACCCTCCTGGCCAGGAGGAAGACAGAAGATGATGCAAGATTGATGAATGACCATAAATTTTCAATCAATATGATGCCAACTCCAATCTGCAGAGCAAGGCACATCCCACCTATGCAAAGAATTGCAGCCCAAGATAAGTACCTCGTCTCCTGATTGGGCCCTGAAACTCACTCTATTTGCCTTTCACTTCTCCCAAATTATCTCCTATTTCATTCCTTTCTCACATAAAGTCAATACCCCATCATCTGCCTTCCCACAAAAAACTATACAAGAATTTAAGAACAAACTAGATGCTGAAAGATACAAAGATCACTACAAGCATAGCTCTCTTCTCGTATAATACAACTAAGTAAATACCTGCAAATATCTGAAGACAAAACTAACCCCATGCATAATATGTACAACACTATTTTTTTTCCACACACATCTATCAAATGCAAAACATGCCACTCTTGGTCCTACTTCAAATACATTACATTCTCCAAAACAAACCAATAGACAAAAAATTGCAGCTACAACACATGCACCCTACAGCACACCACCATAAAATCAATCAAACAATCTGCTGCCCCAGGTCTCTCTTGCAGGGGATTTATATCTCCCAAGCAAATGGAAAGAGGCACTGGATGGGCCCATAGGTCACTCAAGAAAGAAATATTATGTTACTGTGTATTTACCTAGTTGCATTATACAGGAAGGGAGCTATGCTCATGGTGACCTGTCCTTGTATCTTTCAGCATCAAGTTTTTTCTTAAAATCTTGAATAGATTTTGCACACACTGTTTATCTAAATTATTCCAGGTATCAAGTACTCTATGTGGAAGGCTATTTTTTCAGATCTCTTCTATAGTTATCCTTTTGAGTTCCTTTTCATGTCCTCTTCCATTGTCCCATTTTAATAAATCATTCCTATCTGGGATTTCCATTCCTTCCATGATTCTATAGTCAGCAGATCTCCTCTTCTCTTCTTTGTTCCAGAGTTGGTAATTCCAATTTTGACAATCTTTGCTCATATGTTAATTTGGAGAGAGTTGGTGCCAACTTTGTTGTTGCTCTTTGTATTCTTTCTAATTTCCTTATATTCTTTTTAGTAATGGGTGTCCATAGTGCTGCTGTGTACTCCAGATTTTGTCTTATTAGTGTAACTTATATATTTTTAATAATTTCCTCATCCAAGTAGTCAATTGCCACTTTCATTGACCTTAATAGGTTGAAGATTTCTCAGACTATTTTATTGATATGTTTGTCCAGTGTCATGTCTTTGCTGATTATTACTCCAAGGTCTCTTTCCGAGTTCACTTATTTGACTTCTTCTTCACCAATTCTATAATTTCTTGATATTGTATTTTTAATTTTTCCAAACTCCATCATACTACACTTCTTGATATTGAAGTTCACTTCCCACTTTTGAGTCCATTTCCAAATTTTGTCAAGGTCTAACTGTAATGATTCACAATCCTCCTCTGTTCTTACTTTCTTTAGTATTTTTGCGTCATCTGTGAAGAAATTCATATAATACTCCACTCCTTCATCCATGTCATTTATATATATGGCAAGCATGATTGGAGCCAATACCGAACCTTGTGGGACACCACTTATCATTTCTTCCCAATCTGAGTATTTGTCTCTAATTACTACCCTCATCTTTCTTCCAGTCAGGAAGTCTTCCATCCATTGCAATAGTTTTCCTCTGATGCCACCTATTGATTCTATTTTTCTTATTAGATTCTTGTGTGGTACCTTATCAAATGCTTTTTGTAGGTCTAGAAAGGCAGTCTGCCCATCCATCCCTTTCTTGTATTATTTCTATTAGTCTCAAATATAAGCAGATCAGGCTTGCTGTATTTACCTAGTTGTATTGCAAGGGAACGGAGGTATGCTTGTGATGACCCATCTTTGTATCTTTCAGTATCAATTTTTTTCTTAAAATCTTGAATAGTATCTGCACACACTGTTTCTTTGTCTAAGTTATTCCTAATATACAACACACTGTGTGAGAAGCTATTTTTTTTTAGATCTCTTCTGTAGTTATCCTTTTTGAGTTTCTTTCCATGACTTTTTTCCATTGTCATTTTTTAGTAAGTCATTCCTATCAAGATTTTCCATTCCTTTCATGATTCTATAGTCAGTAATCACCTCTTTCTCTTCTTTACTCCAGTGTTGGTAGTTCCAATTTGGATAATCTTTGTTTATATGTTAATTTGGAAAGAGCTGGTGACAACTTTGTCATTGCACTCTGTATTCTAATTTCCTTACATTATTTATAGTACTGGGTGTCCATAGTGTCGCTGCATATTCCAGTTTTGGTCTGATCAATGTAACTAATATTTTTTTAATCATTTCCTTATCCAAATAGTCAAATGCCACTTTCATTGACCTTAATAGGTTGAAGGTTTCTCCAACTATTTTGTTTATATGTTTATCTGGTGTCATGTCTTTGCTGTGCACTTTCCAAGTGCACTTTTTTTTTTTTTTGTACATGATCTTCCATGTCCAAATCCAAATTGATTTGGATTCATTAAATTTTTTTTCTTCCAGATGTTTAACCCTACTTTTTATAATTTTTTCAAATATTTTTGCTACTGTGTGGAGATTATGAGAAGCAGTGCATTATGAAACAGTCAGTGTCTTCTGTGTGATGGTTGAATCTATGGCAGTATGATTCTTTGGTCAGGCCTATTCTGTGTTGGTATTGTCTTAAAGCTAGCTCGAGTTCCATGGCTAGAGTTCCAGTGTGTTAATGTGGTTTTTGCTATCTTTGAGAGGTCTTATTCTGTTTGGCTAAATTTAGCTGCATTGGATAAGGGGTTTGGGTGTGGGTAGTGGGTTGCTAAAGAATTGAGTTATGTAGTTTACCTTCAAGAGCTTGTTTTGTAATCTGTTATGCTAGTATTTTTCATATAATTAACAAATAAGTGTTAAAAATATGTATAGTTGATGGGCAATGTATAAACATGGCACTCACTTATATGTTAATTAAATGAAAAATACTAGCACAAAAAAAAATTATTTTTACTGATTCTAATAGTCAAAGCTTATGCCTTCATTTTTATACCCCAGAGGTCAAACCTTGACCTCAAATTTTTTGCTAGATTTTTTTTTTACTTTTCAACCTAGAGTTAAAAAACTCTGGTATCATTCCTTGTACTTTTATGATTCTAAATATACACACATTTTTATAACTACAACTTTCATCACCCTAATTATTGGTCACCAAATGTTAGTGACCTCTCATATGACCTCAAAATATCTGAAGTCATATCTCCAGAATGGTTGTTCAGATTAACCTTTAAATTTCAGAAATGTGTTTAGAGCCTTAAAACTACTTGTAAACTAAATTTCAGCAATACTGATGTCACCATACCAGCTAAATTGGAGATGAACTATTATTTGAATAGAAAGGAACCTGACATATCTAGTTCAAACCAAATCATAATATTAGTTTACTCAATTGAATGTATGACATACAAAGAAGGATTGGATTGGATTATAAAATTCTGGCTCAGAAGCCAAACACTGGAGCATTAAGGGCTATTCAGCGCTGTAAAAATTAAAAGATCAATGTAATGTCAAAGGTGATGATACTACAAATTAAAATTAAAACACGATTCACATGAGATGGTAATGTTTGATGAGTTTTAGAAATTTGGTTAGGTGGGCTATATTACAACTATCATCAAGCAAAGCCTTCATGGAATTGCCTGTGATTGTACTTTCTTGCTGCTCACGGTGGGAACAAATGCATTCTGTTAAAATGTGTTGTACGGTGATGGGAGTTTGACATGTGCAACAGAATGGAGCCCGCCGATGGCACCACTTTTCATCAAGAAACTGTGTAAGATATGCATGTCCAATTTGCATTCTAATTAGTACAATGCTGTCCCACCTATTTGGGCTACAGGAGGACTCCCATTTTCCTATAAGGGGACAGATCCCTTTTAGTTTCACATTATCGGGTAAGGTGCTGCTCCTATGCTGCCACTTGTTTTGTATATAGGAGTGTATGATTTCCTTAAGGTCGCCATGGGGTACATGAATGGTGGAAGTCTGCTGCAGATCAGCTGCTGCCAACTTTGAAGCTTTATCCACCGTTTCATTCCTTATGATGCCGGTGTGACCTGGTACCCAACAAAAGCTCACCCTGGTACATTTTTGGGAGTGTAGGAGGACCAGCCAATCCTGCACCTTTTGCACCAGTGGATGAGTGGGCAAAAGTTGCCATAGAGAAAGTATAACACTATTTGAGTCTGTATATATAATAAACCTTTGCTCACTTGTGCTACAATAGTAGATCTCTTTGACTGCCAGAAGAATAGCATAAACTTTGGCAGTGTAATTTGAGCAAAGAGAGGGTAATTTACATTTGATAATTTTTTTCAGCAAGGATTGTAGCAGAGCCAACGTCTTGCACAGACTTGGAACCATCAGTGTAGATAGGGATGGATATCTTGTGTTTAGAGGAATGTTTTAAAAATTGTGCCTTAATAACCTGAGTATCGTGGTGTTGTTTATCACCAGTGCAGATCCAGACCTCCATGGTGGGTTTACTTACACCAAGGAGGATACTTTGCCAGGCCTAGCTTAGTGATAGTAGTCATAGAGGCCAATCTCTCTAGATTCCTTCTCCAATCGAACCTCAAGCGGTTTAGGAATATGGGGTCTATTTGGAGAGACATCATTAGGGTTTGTGCCAAAATTGAAGTTAGGATTATACTTCCATGTCAAACATTTGGCAGAATATCATAATCCCAGCTCCTCTCTACATAAGGAAAGAGGTGGCCATTTGGCAGAATATCATAATCCCAGCTCCTCTCTACATAAGGAAAGAGGTGGTCATTTGGCAGAATATCATAATCCCAGCTACTCTCTACATAAGGAAAGAGGTGGCACACCCGAGTCCACATAAAGGCTATCTACTAGGGAGGTACAAAAGGCAACCGTACAAATCCTCAAACCCAAATTGGGTTTTCTGGACCTCAAGATCAGGCATAGATGATGCTTGAGTCAGTTCCTGAGAAGGAGGGGTGGAAGAGTTAGGAGGTGTTATCCTAGTAACAGCTGGAGCTTGCTCCAAACAGACTACTGTTACCTCAGGAGCTCTGCTGTTTGAAGTGGAAGGATGAGGTACCTTGGTGATAGAACTTCGCTTCTTTATAACCTGTGCATATGTTATGGTTTGGTTTAGGAGCCTCTTTGCATGACGGACACTGATATGTTCTGTTTTAGATTTTTGAAGGGCCACTTCCTCATCCTTGGCTTGACAATCTTGTCACAGGGCTCATGACCCTGGTCGCAGTTGGCACATTTGGGTGTGGCTGTGTATTCACCAGCCACACCCAAATGTGCCAACTGCATCCAGGGAGAGATGACGGGAAGGGAGGTGCAATGGTGGTTGTGGAGAACTTAAGAGGTGGGCAAAGTTATACTGGGAGAAGGTAAGGATGAAACAATAGATGTGAAAGTGGCATAGATCCCCCCAAAGACAAGTTCATAAATGAGGAAGATTACCCTGAGATGATGACTTAGGATTAAAGCCAGAGAAAATCAAGACAAATGACAATGTGGTTGTAATAGGTGAATTCAACTGCAATGAACTAGGAAGAATGGGAAGCAGACAGAAATGTAGCATCATGCGGTAAGTGCTAAATTCATTAAAGCAATGAATATTGTAATGACACAACGGAACACAGAACCAAGGTTGTGGGGTGGTGAGATACACACCACCATTATTGCATTTATCTTCAACTAAAAAGTCATTACAGATGCTTTCAGTGACACCCTATGGGGTAGAGTGACTGTACTATTGGAATTCCATTTCACTGAAGAAAATGCAGAACTAGATGAGTCACACTGACAGAAAAAGGAAATTAAAAAGGCAAATTTTATGAAATTGAGAAAAAAATTGGGTGAAACAGATAGGAGAGCATTCAGAAGTATATATATATTGTACATCAAAACTGAGAGGAAAAATGGGGGAGGGGGGAGAGATTAACCAAAGATGTGTTTCTGCAAAGCTGCAACCAGATAAAGCATGGGTCTATTCCAGGAGACCCATGGTCCCCAAGTATCACCAGATCGGCCCATAAGTACTCAAAAAAGAGATAGCATGTTCTTGTCTACAAAAAATTAGAGTAGGGCAGTTTAGGATGGGGTGTTCAGTGTCTTCTGTGTGGTCAATCAATCCACTGCCCCAAGTCTCTCTTGCAGGAGACCCACAGATCCATGGTAACTGGAAAAAATACTAGATTGGCTTACAAGTCACTCAAGGAATATATACTTCACTGCTACTTTGGTAAGGTTAAGTAGTAGGGCAGTGTTTGGTGTCTTTCATTTGGTGATAGCATCTGGGGCAACTTGTGTCTGTGGCCAGGCATAGTCTGTGTTGGTATTACCTTAAAGTTGCAGAAGTCTGACCAGTTGTGGTAGTGGGAGGGATTCCTCTGTAGAGCTGATGTCTTGGGGAGTTTGGAGTATGAACTTGGATAATCTCTTAAGTGTTTGTTTTGTATTTACCTAGTTGTATTTTACGGGACGAGAGCTATGCTCGTAGTGACCCGTTTTCGTATCTCTCCATATCCAGTTTATTCTTAAAATCATGTATAGTTTTGGCATTCACCGTTTCTCCATTCAGTTTGTTCCAGACATCAATCACTCTATGTGGGAAGCTATTTTTTTTTCAGGTCTCTTCTGTAACTGTCTTTCTTTAGTTTCTTTTCGTGTCCTCTTGTTTCTCTTCTGTCCCACTTTAATAAGTCATCTCTATCGAGAATTTCCATCCCTTTCATAATTCTGAAAATAGTCAACAAATTGTCGGTCTCTCTTCTCTGTTCCAGTGTTAACAGATGTAATTTCTCCAATCTTTGTTCGTATGTCAGATTTGACAGTGTAGGTGCCATTTTTGTCGCTGCTCTTTGGATTCTTTCTAATTTTCTTATGTTCTTCTTTGTGCTAGGTGCCCATAGTGTTGCAGCATATTCTAGTTTAGGTCTTATCAGTGTAACAACTATTTTTTTTTTACCATCTCCTCATCTATGTAGTCGAAGGCCACTTTCATTTAGGTCCCTTTCTGAATTGACTTTTTTGACTTGTTTCCAATTTTATACTGTCTCAATACTCTGTTTTTACTTCTTCCAAATTCCATTATGCTTCATTTTTTAATGTTGAAGTTCATCTCGCACCTCTGAATCCATTCCCATATTTTGTCTAGGTCATCTTGCAGTGATCTGCAATCTTCTGTTCTTACTCTCTTGAGTAATTTGGCATCTTCAGCAAAGAAGTTCATGTAACAATTTACTCCCTCATCCATATCATTTATATATATGGCAAACATTAATGGAGCCAATACAGAGCCTTGCGGGATGCCACTTTTCACATCTTCCCATTTCGAATTTTTTTCTCTTGAGTACCACTCTCATTTTTCTCCCAGTTAAGAAATCCTTCATCTATTCCAGCAGTTTACCTTGTATTCCTCCTATTGTTTCAATTTTTCTTATTAATTTTTTATGTGGTACTTAGTCGAATGCCTTCTGCAAATCCAAGAAGGCACAATCTGCCCAGCCATCTCTTGTATTATCTCAATTAATCTCAAGTAAAAGCAGATTAGGTTTGTAGTGCACGATCTGCCACTTCTAAAGCCAAATTTTTGGGGGTTTATTATTTTATTTTCTTCCAAGTGTTTGGTCCATCTGTTTCTGATGACCTTTCTGCATATTTTTGCTGCCATGCTTGTAAGGTGTGTATATGTGTTGCAAGAAGAGGTCATAGGTTGTTGTAGATGCTTCAGCAGTAACCTGTTGATCTCTTTCCCCTCACTCTCCATTTTGCAAATTATGTTTGAGTAATGTGATGGAATGAACAAGTGGTGCCTGGTGATTCTATTTAGGAAAATTTGATTCTCTGGCCCAGCCTATTGTGTTGACATCATTATAAAGCTTCATGGTGGCCTTAACAGAGTCATGCTAGTGTAGTTCTTGCTCATTGGAGGGGGGGGTCTTCCCTGTTGGGATATCTGAAGGAGATTGATGGAGTATAGAGTTTGGAAGTTGGTTTTAGAGAGCTCATTTTGTGACCTATTAATTTTTTTTTGGTATGTATATGCTATGAGGTGTAGGTGGTAGGAGAAAGAGAAGAACCATTAGATCAAGGAAAGAGTACAAGATATCCAGGAATAAATATACAAGAGAAAAAAGTTTTGAGAAAAGTGAAATCTCTATCTGTAGAGAGATGAACCCGAGCTGTTCTACTGATCTGTCAATGGTAAACTGAAGAAAAAGGAAGGAATAACACAGCTGACACACATACTTTCACCAGAATAAAGTATACAAATGAAACTGCACATAATTCTCTCCCTACGTCACCTAGCCCAAGTAACATACTCTGTTACATTGGTGACCCTGGGAGTTTTGACACGAATGCACCTGACCGACCCTGGATCATCGACAAGCTTCAACAGACACCATTCTGGATGTAACCCTTCATGACTCCAGCACAACTATGTTGTTAGTCAACCCCACCACGGCCACAGCCACCACTGCTGCCCCTTCCACTGCTGTGGTCACTGCCACAGCCATCACAGTCACTGTTGCTGCTGCTACTGCTGCTGTGGTCATCACCACAGCCATCATAGCTACTGCCGCAGCCACCACCACTGCAGCATGTTACTCATGACCACCTCTCCACTCGTCACGATGAACGCAGATCAACATCACTACGCCACGAATATCACCACTTCCGATATTGCCATCTGCACCACATCCTAGGGGTTCTCACCTCCACTGACATCACTCACGGCCACCCCGCTTCTGATGTCACCTCCACTGACATCACTCACGGCCACCCCGCTTCCGATGTCATCACCATCATCTGTGCCAGCATCAACTCCTGGAGCTGATGTCACCGCTTCTGACATTGCTGTCTGTGCTGCCTCCAAGGGGTTCTCACCTACATTGATATTGCCCATGGCTGCCCCGCTTCTGACATCGCCACCACCGATGTCACCACTTCCAACTTCACTGCCGCCGCCTATGCCAGTGTCGCCTCCCGATGCTCCTCCGCCCCACCCTCTGTCTCCCTGTTGTGCATCCCCCTCCATGTACAATGCCTTTGGGGATTCTGATGCCTCCCCATACTTCGCAGGGGAAAGAGGGTAATGTGGTGTACATGTACCCCACAAGCATACCCCAGAGGTATGTGAACGGAACTTGGATGGTACTAGGACCTGATGCTGGTATTGACAATGGTCTGAAAGTCCAGACAGGGTCACTGCATTAGGTCAAGTTGCATTATGGCATTGGGTCAGTCCTGCATATATATACTGCCTGGCCCAAGCAGGCATGCCAGTTAGTTCTTCTCTGTACTCAACTTGTTATGTGTCACTAGGCCTTCACAGTCAATCACTTTGGGGACCATGCCACATCTGCCTCTAACACACGTACCTTCACTAGAATAAAGTATACAAATGAGACTGTGTATCACTCTCTCCCAATACCACTTAGCCCTAGTAACAGCCTCATATTTTACAATGTCACCATGGTATGGGAGGTAAATGTAAGGCTGATTGGTGGGGGTCTGGGGATGGTAGACAAAAGTGGGAGTAAGTGGGGGGTGACCTAGTTGTTTGCAGATGACATTACACTTATAGCTAAGTCAGATGAGGGTCTGAGGCAGCCAAAGGCAGAGTCTGGGAGAGTACAAGAGAGAATAAAGTTGAAAGTAAATGTGGGTAATAGGTGAGAAAATGTACATGGGGTGAGAGTGGCATTCAGTTGGAGGCAAGTTTTAATGGAGACTACAGGCAGTAAATAGCTCTAGGCATTCAGGGTCAAATGTAGCAGGGAATGGAGGAGTCAGGGTGGAGGTAAATTATAGAATAAGGAAAGCAAGTAAATATCTGGAGTGGAATGAAATGTGTCATGAGAAATGGGTATTTGAGGATGAATATAAATAGATCATATAAAAGGGGTGATTGTGCCTCCAACACTGTATGACTTGAAATATAAGGGTGGCAGAAAGAAGGAACGTGTTATGAAGTGTTTAAGAAATACACCCATCCCCCTGCTACCGTGCCTAATTGGTGCGGCTAAAGCCGCGCGATAGCTGAAAACGTGATAGCGGAACTTAAGTACTAATGGTATTAATTATAATTGGTACCCAGAACAAAAATTTTCCTCCAACTTCACCAATATTTCTCCTTTATCTTCACTATTTTCACCTTTCTTGACAAAATTGCTTAAACATACAATCCAGTGCTGTAATATAATAAACACATCAAGGCTATAAAATGAAAAATAGACATTTCATAGACATTTATTTTACCTTTTTGAGGGTGATGAGGGGCTTGGGTGGGTTAGAGGGGTTCCGAGGCTGGGGTGGCTTGTTAATGACCACCCACTCGACGCTGTATCAAAATAATCCGCATCATCCCCAAAATCCTCCTCTTGTAATGGTCCTGGTTGTGGGTCGACTGGTTGTGTCTCAGCACACCAGCGTAAGAATTTTGTGATCTGGCGTTGCTGCAGGGCGTTGATGTGGGCATGATACTGTTCATTGTAACCTTCTAGTGCTCTAATAACAAGCGAACATCTTGCTTCACTGTTGATGGAGCTATCTTGCTCGAGGAGGTGCCGCATCCTGATGCCCAAGTCGATCAGTTCCTTGACGCCGGCTATGGTGAGTCCCACACGTGTGGTTACCTGACCCTCCTCCTCCTCATGTTCTCCTTTCTCCTCATCCTCTTCCATGACGTCAGCAACTGTAACAGGGGCTGGCTGTATCATTTCCAGGATTTCACCCTCTCTTGTCCTCAAAACCACCTCCAGGAAATTGGCGGGCCTCTTGTGCAGCTGCCTCTGCCTCGGCCTTCGCTGACTGTGGCTCACCTTCCACTCTTCCGCATCGGTCCTCCAGCAAACCCTCCAACACATTTTGCCATGTATGGTGAATTGTCTTTTGGGTAAAAATTTTCCCGAAGTGTTCAAAAAGAAATTGAATACTGTGTGTACTGTAGTACTCACTTATTCACAGAGTGGGGCCTGAGAACAAGTAACAAGTCACTTCTACAAAAAATGTTGCAGCTATCACGTGCCAACACTCGCACACAGCGCACTGTGTAGGAGCAGTGTGGTGGCCTGTACATGTAAACAAACCCTTGACCAATCAGCATGCAGTTCAAGCCAACAAAGATGGCCGCTGCCTGTGACGTCACGGGGGCACGTGATAGCAGCCGTGTGCCGCGCAATATGAAAATTTGGGCTAGAGACGCGTGATAGTAGCCAATTTGATGCATGATATAGAAATTGTGTCAGCTTTTCAAGTATGCACGATAGCAGTAAAACACGATAACTGGGGGATAGGTGTATGGTGGATAGACTGAGCAGAGAATCAGGTAAGGTGAAATAGATAACTGACACAAAGGTTTCATCACAGAATACTAGGAAAAATTTAATAAAGACTAGAAAAAAAAGTGTGGAAAACTTGTGAATAGAGTGAACGTATGGGGTAAATGAAGAATGGGATATGTGGATGGAGTGAAAGGGGGTTTGGGTACAAGGGAAATGTCTGTTGAGCAGGGAAAACAGAAAGCAAGAGATGGGTGTGAGTGGAGAGATTTCTTTGATCTGTAAAGTCTGGAATGGATGAAAGAGGAAGGTCATCATTGGTGGTAAACCTGCTTTGGCCGGGCTCTACAGTACAAGTGCTGTATCTTACTGCAATACTTCTGACTTGAGCAGTTTCCAGAGGACAGGGATGACCTTCATCTACAAAAAGCTAAAATGGGAATAGGTGGATGGTGAATGGGTGTAGGATGGGTGTAGGATGGCATGTGCCTTGGCTGGACCATCTCATTATAAGGAAGAAGAGTATTTTGGGATATGTATGCATGTATATATGTATTTACCTAATACTAGTATACAGGAATCTCTCCAATTCATTACACCTAGTTTCAAACTTCAATTTGATCTATATCCCTATTATCCGATTATAATTAGATTTTAATTCATATATTGTTCCAGCTTGGGTTATATCACTTAAGCTAGTGTTTACATACCTATTTGGAACTGTATTTCTTCAGATTCTTTAAACATGTCTTTAGCTTGTTCTCATGACCTCTTTAAAGCCCTCCTATCCAAAAAAGTTCTTTTGTGCAAAGTTGTCTATCAGCTTTAGGGACCTATCATCTCTTTATCTTCAATTTTGCAATGTTGGCAGATCCAGTGCTCTTAGTTTCTCCTCATATTGTTTGTTTGCCAGACTAGGAACCAGTTTGGTCCTTCCCTCTGTATTCTCTCAATCTTGCTTATATTCATGACTGTGTAGGATTCATGCCACTGGTGCATATTTCAGTCTTGGACAGATCAGGAATTCTATGGGTTTTTTCATCTCCTCATAAGTACAGTGAAAAGCCACTTTAATCTTCTGCAGTAGTTCATCCCTCCTAAAACCCTACTGATATGTATGTCAGGGGAGAGGTTGTTTTTCATAAACCCCCTGGTCATTTAGAGTTATTTTCCCATTTTTTGCTCAAATTTCTTCCATTGCAATTTTGTGACCTTAATTTGATCTTTAGGGGTTGATTATTTCCTTATGCATATTTACACATTCTGTGCATTTCGTCTTCTATTTCTTGTACTACTTTTAGAATTTTTCTTGCCAAATCTTTCTCTTATCTCTCAGGACCAATTTAGATTGTTTTTCTTTTAGACCATATACTACTATACTTTTTTGTCTACCTTATATCTCACTAGATTTTCTTTTTCTTTGATTACCTTGATGACTGCATCTTTGGCATTCTCCTGCATTAGTTGAACTATTTCTTTAAAAATTACTTTGTCTTTTATTTGAA
The DNA here is from genome assembly GCF_046742065.1 of Oratosquilla oratoria. Lineage (NCBI taxonomy): Eukaryota > Metazoa > Arthropoda > Malacostraca > Stomatopoda > Squillidae > Oratosquilla > Oratosquilla oratoria. Next base: position 20,873,950 of record NC_134798.1, read on the forward strand.
TCCTTCTAGCACTTGTATGATATTTGTGAGGAGTGTGCTGGTTGAGGGATGTAGGTATATTAAATTTGATTCCTGCTCTTATCAACCTTTCCATTAGTTTGGATATTGTGGACAGAAGTGAGATGCAGGGTATAATGGAGGGTTTCCAGGTGGTTTGTTAGGTTTCATTATTGGGATTATGTCAGCTCTTTTCCAGATGTTTGTTATTTTGTACAACTAAAAGTTGAGAATGTCAGTTAAGGCTCTTATGGATGTCTGAGATTTTGTCTAGCCCTTCAGGTTTGGAATCTAATTTTTCTGTTTCTTTTTGTCCCTCTACTGATGAAAGGGGAGGGGGTTTGGCTTCAGTGTCTGGTGTGTGTTTTTTCCCCCCTCAATTTTCTGTTGCTGTGTGCTTTAAACTTGTTTTAGAGAAATTCTTTTTGATGATGCTGCATTACAGTTTTGGTCATAGTATTTTACTACTGCTCTATGGGTGGACAGAGTAGGAATATAATTTTGCATTTTTGATGGTTCATTTTACTGTTCTCTACATTCCTCCATTATCAGTCTTTCCATCAATTTCACTTGTTCATTTTTCTATCTTTAAGAACAAATTCCAATTAGCTGCATGTTGTGATCTTGCAAGATGGACAACAAAGTTTACCATTTTCAAAATCTGTCAACCCCCTCCTATCAAGAGGTGCACCCCAGAGGGACTGGCACTGTCTCCAGACTGGGCCTAAGGTACCTGTTAACTTTAACTGTATTTTTTACACCTTTTCAAATATGGAGAACTGATAACCAGCAACTGTTCTCTTCTCCTAACCATTTTCAGTCAGCGAAATAGAAACAGTCCCACATTGATACAATAGATACAACAGTCCAAATTTTCTTCCCAGAAAGATCTGTGGGGGGTTTGGATTTATCAGTGATATTCATTTCGCATTGTCATTTTTGTTTTTTTTAGTCTTTTTTAAACCTCTCTATATTAATGCATAACTGATAGTCATTCAATGCACCCGAGCACTTATATTTCTTATAAGCCTGTCCCTTTTTAGCAATACTTTTTTCAGTTTCTTTGTTAAGCCATTTTGGGCAAGCCTGATTTGGGGGACATCTGTCCTTAAAAGGACTGTAAGTATAAATCATCTTAGTGAGCGTATTTTAAAAATAGTTCCTACATCTGATCTACAGGTCTTTTGCTTAATTTTGCCTCCCAATCTGTAAGCTGAAGCTCCTGATGTAGTTCTATGAACTAAGCTTTACTGAAATTGAGAATCAGGTATTTTAGAAACACAAGTATCTATTTTAAAAAATTTTAGTAGTTTGAATCTAAGTTGTGATCGCTATTGCAACAGTTTCACCAACTGCTAACATTGGTTATCATGCTTTTGCAGCTAGTGATCAATAGATCAAGTAAGTTTCCATGTCTTGTATTTACCTAGTTGTATTATACGGGAAGAGAGCTATGCTCGTGGTGACCCGTCTTTGTATCTCTCAGCATCAAGTTATTTCTTAAAATCTTGAATAGTGTTTGCACACACTGTTTGTCCAATTTGTTCCATGTATCTATCACTCTGTGTGAGAAGCTATTTTTTTTTTTTTTTTTTAGATCTCTTCTGTAATTATCTTTTTCTAGTTGTTTTTTTGTGTCCTCTTAGTTTTTCCATTGTCCCATTTCAGTAAGTCATTCTTATCTAAGGTTTCCATTCCCTTCATAATTCTATAGATAGTAAGTCTCCTCTTTCCCTTCTTTGTTCCAGAGTTGGTAATTCTAATTTGGACAGTCTTTTTACATATGTCATTTTGGAAAGAGTTGGTGCCAGTTTTGTTGTTGCTCTTTGTATTCTTTCTAATTTCTTTATATTCTTTTTGGTACTGGGTGTCCATAGTGTTGCTCTGTACTCAAGTTTTGGTCTTATTAGTGTAGTTAAAAAATATTTTTTTATCATTTCCTCGTCCAAATAGGCAAATGACATTTTTATTGACCTCAATAAATTAAAGGTTTCTCTGACTATTTTATTAATATGCTTATCCAGTGTCATGTCTTTGCTGATCATCACTCCAAGGTCTTTTTCAGAGTTTACTCTTTTGACCTCTTCTTCACCAATTTTATAATCTCTGAATATTCTGTTTTTTTCCAAATTCTGTTATACTACATTTCTTGATATTGAATTTCACTTCCCACTTTTGAGTCCATTTCCAGATCTTGTCCAAGTCTTGTTGTAACGAGTTGCAATCCTCCTCAGTTTATACTTTTAGTATTTTTGCGTCTACAAAGAAATTCATATAACACTACTCCTTCATCCATGTCATTTATGTATATAGCAAACATGATCGGGGCCAGTACTGATCCCTGCGGGACACCGCTTATCATTTCTTCCCAATTTGAGAATTTGTCTCTAATTACTACTCTCATTTTTCTCCCAGTCAGGAAGTCTTTCATCCATCCCAATAATTTTCTTCTGATGCCACCTATTGATTCTATCTTCCTTTTTAGTTTATTTTACATGCTCAACTAAGTAATTGTCACCGAGAAAATCAATAAAGCCACTACCTATATGGCCATGTTCAAGGGTTATCCAATCAATGACAAATAATAAATCTGGTCTTGATGGTTCTTCATTATTTCTAAATCTAGAGTTTACTTTAACCCATTGTGTCACTGTACATGCTATAGTCATGTCTCGACTTCTTAGTAAACTGCTATACTAGATTCCATCTCTGTATCTAACCCTTTACCTAATACTGCTCTATTTCTTTGGAAACCTGAAAAAACATTATTTCCCCACCTTTCAGTTGATTTTGGGGTGTCATTTAAACAAGTCCTCTTTGGTATCATTCCAAGTGGTGATTCTACTCATGTCTAGTCCTCTTTTCATTTGTTTGTTATTCTTTCTCCTTTTCTTTCCTCCATTTTATACATTAATACACTTGATCAAACTGGATACTTTTTCACCATTGTGGTCACTCAAAAGCCATATCTTCATAAATATAAACACAGGTACTTCCTTGATCCTAAAAAAAAAAAAAAAAAAAAAAAAAAAAAAAATATATATAATGCTGGCTTGGAGCTCGTCTGCTAGCATTCTGTTCGCTCTGACAGCACACAGAGAAGTCTAAATGGCATGTATTTACCTAGCCATGGTGACCCGTTTTTGTATCTTGCAAGATCAAATTTGTTTGTAAATTTTTGTATTGTATTTGCACATACTATTTCTTCATCTAATTTGTTCCATATACAGGCACTCCTCGTTTAACGACGACAATTGGGACCAAAGCGCCGTCGTTAACCGAATTGGTCGTTAAGCAAAAGTGTATACATATACGTACATGTACTGTATGTACAATGTCCAGCAATACATGTATCTTTATTTTCATGTATTTTCCCTCTTTTATACAGTACATTAAAGCTTTATTTCCTGTTTATCTACGGTGGTTAGGTTCCTAAAATTACCGTATATGACCAAATCCGCGTATGCTGACATTCCATATTGAATACCGGGGTATTTTTTTAGTTTCGACCATGGGCGCAATATAGCAATAGAAAATTAATTATTAATTTGGTAAATTAAAATGTATCAACGTAATATGCAATTTTGTGGGCAGAAATGAAAGTAAAAAATACCTTGCTACAAGAAAATATGCTAATGAACGAAGTCGGTAGCATAGGCTCGGGACGCCATCTTGTCGTCTGCCAACGTCTCTCACGACGACGACAACGAGCCGGATAACATTTAATTTGCAGGTAATGATTTATTAAACACAGGTTAGGTTAGTTTAGGTTAAGACAAATTAATTTATCCTTTCATTTCTTCGACATCGGCATCTATCATAACAAACATGGTGTACCATTCGTCCGACATGACTTCGTTACTTACGAAATCTGTTTTAGCATTTTTTTTTCATTTCCGCTCACAAAATTGCATATTACGTTGATACATTATAATTTACAAAATTAATAATTAATTTTCTATTGTTATATTGCGCCCATGGTTGAAACTAAAAATTTACCACTACCGGTATACACTGTACCCCAGGTAGTTTTTGCAGCTTGCAGGATGGTAATGTAGACCTAAGCTTCAGAACACTTTACCTCACAGCTAATATCCACCGTACAAGTTCATTTATAACATCATACAAATTTGCCTCAGCCAACTTAATTATCGTACACGACATCGTAACTTCGGGAGATTTACGTTAAACGACGTCATAAAGCCTGTCGTTACTCCGAGTTGTCGTTAACCAAGTAGGTCGTTAAACGAGGAGTACCTGTATCTATCACTCTGTGTGGGAAGCTGTTCTTTTTCAGGTTTCTTCTGTAGTTCTCCTTTTTGAGTTTCATTGCATGTCCTCTGTAAGTCCTCTCTATCAAGGCGTTCTTTACCTTTCATAATTTTGTAGATGGTTAGTAGGTCCCCTCATTCTCTTCTTGTTCCAGGGTTGGCAATTCCAGTTCGGCCAGTCTTTGTTCATATGTCAGGTTTGAAAGTGATGGGGCCATCTTTGTCATTGCTCTTTGTATACTTTCTAATTTTCTTATATTCTTTTTTGTACTGGGTGACCATATCAGCACTGTATATTCCAGTTTTGGCCTTATCAGTGTTTAATATTTTCTTGATCATTTCCTTATCCAGGTATTTAAATGCCAGCTTTATTGATCTCAACAAATTGTATGTTTCTCCAACTATTCTACTCATATGTTTATCTGGCAACCTGCAATATGCTGCTAAAGGTATGCATATTGCAGGTATGACTACGTATTTATTTACCTAGTTGTATTTTATGGGATGTGAGCTATGCTTGTAGTAACCCGTTTTCGTATCTCTCCATATCCAGTTTATTCTTAAAATTGTGTATAGTTTTGGTGCTCACTGTTTCTCCGTTTAGTTTGTTCCAGACATCAACCTCTATGTGGGAAGCTATTCTTTTTCAGGTCTCTTCTGTAATTGTCCTTCTTTGGCTTCTTTTTGTGTCCTCTTGTTTCTCTTCTGTCCCATTTTAATAAGTTGTCTCTATCGAGAATTTCCATCCCTTTCATAATTCTGTAAATGGTCAACAAATCACCTCTTTCTCTTCTCTGTTCCAGTGATGATAGATGTAATTTCTCCAATTTTTATTCGTATGTCAGATTTGAGAGTGTAGGTGCCATTTTTGTTGCTGCTGTTTGTATTCTTTCTAATCTTATGTTCTTTTTTGTGCTAGGTGCCCACAGTGTTGCAGCACTTCCTAGTTTAGGTCTTATAAGTGTAACCACTATTTTTCTTAACCATTTCTTCATCCATGTAGTCAAAGGCCACTTTCATTGATCTTAATAAGTTAAAAATCTCTCCAAATAATTTATTGACATGTTTATCAGGTGTCAAGTCACTTGAGAAGATCACTCCCTGGTCCCTTTCTGAATCAACTTTTTTGACTTCCTTGTTTCCAATTTCATATTGACCCGATACTCTATTTTTGCTTTTTCCAAATTCCATTATGCTACATTTCTTAATGTTGAAGTTCATCTCACATTTCTGACTCCATTCCCATATTTTGTCTAGGTCTTCTTGTAGCGATCTGCAATCTTCTTCTGTTCTTACTCTCTTGAGTAATTTGGCATCGTCAGCAAAGAAGTTCATATAACAATTTACTCCCTCATCCATATCATTTATATATATGGCAAACATTAAAGAAGCCAATACAGAGCCTTGCGGGATGCCACTTATCACATCATCTCGGTTCTAATTTTTGTCTTTAAGTACCACTCTCATTTTTCTCCCAATTAAGAAATCCTTTATCCATTCCAATAGCTTACCTTATATTTTTCCTATTATTTCAATTTTTCTTATTAATTTTTATGTGGTACTTTGTCAAATGCCTTCTGCAAGTCCAAGAAGGCACAATCTGGCCAGCCATCTCTTTCTTGCATTATCTCAATTAATCTTGAGTAAAAGCAAATTAAGTTTGTGGTACATGATCTTCTACTTCTAAAGCCAGATTGTTTAGGGTTTACTATTTTATTTTCTTCCAAGTGTTTGGTCCATTTGTTTCTGATGACTTTTTCGCATATTTTTGCTACTGTGCTTGTAAGGGATACCGGTCTGAAGTTTGTAGGATCTTCTTTATTTCCTCCTTTATATATTGATACTATGTTTGCATCTTTCCAATCTTGCGGTACCTTTCCTTCTTTGAGTGAGAAGTCTATTATCTTGTATAATTTGTCTGTCAGTTCATCTATACATTCAGTATCCAATTGCAATTCCATCCGGTCCATGCAATTTCCTGACATATAGGTTTTTTATTTGGTTTCATTTCTTTTTGTGTTACCATTATTTCTTTCATTTGGGTGATATTTTTTGTTGTCCATGTTCCCAAAATTTGTGTATATGTTAAATGGAACCAATACTGGCATGTGTTGCATTTGATGGATATGTGTACATAGTTTGTGTGTTTAGAGCATGTGGGGCATATGTAAGGGCCTGGTTTGGTTTCTATATTGCTGTGTAATAAGAGATCTGGGAAGATGGGTGCTGGTGTTCTGACCATGTTATGGGGGAAAGCGAGAGAAGGTAGGGGGGGGGTGTATAGGCAACGGATACAATTGGGAGTTGTATGGGAAATTGTAAAGAGTGACTCTCTAGCCTGGTCCTGAGACCAGGTGCCAGCCCCTTGGGGTTACACCTCTTTGAAGAGGTGAAGTGTGTTTTGTCTATTCGCCATCTGTGGCAGGGTTTGGATTTCAGTCTTCTTTTTCATGGGTGGGGTCTCTCTCCTTGCTGTCTCTATGTCCAGTGTGGCTACTTGAAAACTGGACACTGCAGACACTGAAGTCAGTGAGGACTTCAGTGGGGAAGCAAACATACTGTTTTGTGTCAGCCGATGTTCTAGGTTGTTTTGGGCTGCTATTATGTAATTGTGGCATTGTCAAGATGGGCTTAGTTCCAAAGGGAGCTATCTCCATGCATTTTTAGATCTCTTAAACAATGACAATCAGACCTGCAATATGCTACTAAAGGTATGCATGTTGCAGGTATGACTATAAAATAAATGCCTTAATAAGGAATCAAATCAGACTATGAAACAATGATTGGCAAGCTGGGAAGAAGAAAAAGAAGGAAAAAAAGACAAGAAAAACATAAGAACAAAGAAAAATACATCAAAATATCAACACAATACTAAATATTTCAATCTTATTTCATTCATTCCCTATAAACCACTTTTTCACAAAATCTAGTACTCTGTAATAGCAATGATAACCAAGCAGCTAAAACTGACAAAAAAAATATATATATATTGAAAACAAATCATACTATTAACTATTGTAATGACAGAGCCAGAAACAAAGCAGGACAATGCACTACCAAGAATAGAATATGAAATGGCAATGATCCAACTGTCAACACCACACATCCATAAAAAAAAAAATAATAATAAAAAAAAAATAAAAAAATAAATGAGCATTCAGTGATGATACATCACACACACCAGCCAAGCCAACACCCAATGCAGACATCTCTACCAAGAAAAGATCCCCTAACTGCTACCATCATTCTTCCTCCTCATTGTATTTCAACAATTCTTCTAAAGAAACTATTTGATTCATTGTGTGTCCCTTATTAACTTCCTTCTGCAAAGGTTTTTAACAACATTCCTTTCCCACAACTATTCTTCCCTGCCTTCTTCTGCACCTGTGAAACTCTTCCTCTTCTTCATAATGATATCCCTTTCAAGACCCAGTTCCCTTCTCTAATTCCTCTTCCCTCTTCTTAACCTTTCACAATTTACTCCCATATTAAAATAATTTGATATTCTTTACCATCATTTCCCTACTTTATCAACAGTTCTACTTCCTCCTTTGTCCTACTTTCACATAAACATTCCTTTCTCTATTCACTTTCATCTACTACTGTACAAATAATATGCCACCTTAAATCACCCGGAAACTTGCTGACATCTTGAGATACACACCAACCTAATAGCCTCAAAAAGGCTGAAGACCCATGCCTCGTTACTTCATAATACCCTTCCCTTCAGCTTAACATTCCAGCCCTTCCCTCTATAAAAGATTTTTAGGGTTGTCTATTTTATCCACCATAGCCAAATCTCAACATCCCCCATCCTTTATGTATATCCCTCCCATCCCATATAGGCTAGTAGCCACCAAGAGGCTCCTTATGATGTAGATGTGAGGGTAGCATAAGCAGTCTGGCAGGGCGATGATGCTTACTCTGGTGGTGGGTTGTTCAGCAAACCTTGGCTTGCTTGGCTCAGACCCCCAAACCACCGCCTGGGGAAGAACCTCAGCTTTAGCACCAACACCGTATGTGTACACATGAATGAGTCCAACTATGTTTCTGTGTATAAAGTTGTGTATGCATGCAAATTTATTGTAACAGCAATACAACAAACATGTGCATGTATTATATACAAAACCGAAGAAACCTTACTATTTACAAGCATTACAATATATATGTCTAGATAAGAAAGTCCTATTTTGGGCCCAATTATTCATCTCGGGCAGTCACCAGTCATTATTCCTTTATATTTGATTGGGCCTTGAGCTGGTCCTTATCCTTGTCTGCTGCTCTTTATTTACCTGTTTGTCCCTTTCTACTTTCCATTTTTTTCTTTCTCACTCTTAATGTCTACCAGTCTATATATTTGCATCTGAACTAATTTGAATGTATAAATTTTACTACATGGTTTATATGTATTACCTGTCCCAATATTCCAGCACAATTTCATTGAACCAAATAATTCAAACAAGTTGTACATGTCATACAAATTGGTCTTTATTTCATAGTACTGTAAAAATCATCTATATGTATCATGCATCATAATAAAATTCAATACAAAATTTTATATTAACATAATGTAGAAATTATGTTAAGGACATCAGTACTCTTATATCAAAATAATTAAGCTAGAATGATAATTCATTTCTGTAAGAGGCAGGCAGTGTGAAAAGTATCTGTGCAAATTTTTATGAAGATCTGGGGGGGGGAATATTAAAATAAATATAAAAATATTTAATAATTTGATGTCTTTATCTACATATCTTGGTAACTAATAGAAATTGTGATCTGTAAATTTTTCTTAGGAAACTAGATGCTTTGATGCAGATTGTCTTGTCAACTTGTTACACCATACTGGATTTTTCTTTTGGGTACCCAAATTACAATAAATAAATAAATAAATAAATAAATAAAATAAAAACATAATTGCATTGCTAATAGCAATAGCTTTACCCTTTAGACACAATTCAACAAAATTTAGAAAAAAGGTAAAAATTGTATAAAAAAATACATAGTTTTCAGTTATATATATAAAAGAGACAAAAAATACCATTAGTGAGTTTTTGAGCTGCAAAGATAAAACAAAAAATCTCGCCCTCTGTATGAAAAAACTATTAGCAATAAATATATGAAAAATGCATAGATACTGATAAATTACATATAAATGAAGTGCAGAGTGATATTTTTCAGGTTTACATTACTTTATCCTAAAATTGTTATTTGCTTTTACCAGGGATGAGTCACTTCCATATAATCATCACAGTCCCTGGCCAAGGATCAGAGCTCCTCTGGTGCATTGGCGGGGTCTACAAGCAGTTTCCTCTTTTTGGGAGGGTTGCATTTGACTACCTGTTCTGTTTTTGTCCAGGTCCTGGAATTTTCAATGCCAATTCTTTTCCCAGGTAGCCTTCCACATACCCAGTATTGTTGCTGATCACTGCTCAGGCAGCACCAGCTTGCCAAGGCTCTTGACTTTTGGCCAGATGTTCCATATACCACTGTGTAGCAGCTTGTTGGGGTTTTGAGTCTTGGCCTTTAGGCACCTCTTCAGCAAGCTGTGATCAGTTAGTCTATAATAAACCTCCTCCAGCTTCCTCATTTTTGCCTTCTCCAGAGAAGTCTTTAATCCCAACTAAAAATTTATTTTTGCCATTATTCTCTACATTTGTGTCATTGCCACTATGGAAGAATCTTTTCCTCTTACAAGCAGATGAAACCAGTTCTGCAGAAGCTGCAGAGGCTGTGGAAGTTGTGGATATAGAAGTGAAAGGCTGTAACAGCTGATCAAAAGAAACATTACTCACCAGCTGTTCATTGATAGGCAATGCATGCTTGCCTCACAATAGGCTTGTAAGCCTTACCCCTAGGAGGAAGTAATAGCTTCCTCTTCTTACTTGGCTTCATCTTATGAAAATATAAAAGTTACATAATGATCCACAATACAATAGAAAAAGAAAGAAAGAAAGAAAGAAAAAAAAAATCAACATCATCAATACTTAGTCGAGATATACATAATGTTACTTTGTGTTTCCTTGCCTTTCCTTGCTGACAGCTCACTGTCAGAATATGTTGACAGACATATGATATAACCTTCTAAAATTGTATACACATACATATACCAATGGCTTTTTTCCCCTTACATGGGAGTTAGCCAAAGTCAAAGGCATAAATCCACTTCCCCCCCCCATTTCATCCCCACATACTCCACTCCCATTCAACACCCCTCCCTCTCTCTTTTCTTGGCTCCTCCTGGGTGATGGCTCATCCCTACATCTCTACCACTGCCCTGGGTCAGAAGCAATGTAGCAAGACACACCACATCCACAGCAAGGCTGCTTCATTTAATCAGTGACCTCCCTCTCTGTACCCTCATGCAGAAAAAGAAAAACATTGAATGTAAATGTTGAATAGAAAGCTATTCTTATACCATGTCCCTTTAAACAACATGAACCACTCAAGATACTTCTTAAAAAATTAATCAAACATAGTATATGATGCTGTACAACATTCTTGTTTCAGCAGTGTACAGTATTGTACATACTTGAAATGATTTTTTCACATGCTTCTGACAATTTAAAATTAATAATGATAAAATAAATAAATAAATAAATAAATAAATAAATAAATAATTTTTAGTGCACCGACATCCATTAAGGCTGTATGACAAATTTTATGAACAAAGGTTTACCTGTAACACGTTATATAATGTACATATTGTGTACCACACATTATTTATATGTTATTCAATGTCATGAATAAATGAGCTGCAAGTATATACAATACATACACCAAAATGTGCAGCATCACAGACTAAACTTGGGGAAAGAAACATGACACGAGCCATATACTAAATATTTCCAACACACAGGTTAGTGGCAATAGTGGGTTCCTGCCACAAAACTAAACAGATTATTTGGCACTTCTACAGCATCAAGTTACAACCCTTTTATTACACACTGGTTTTTCCACATATATGTAGGAAGCATTCTATAGCATCTGAATTTCCATAAAGTAAATACTGTACATAATTCTGGGGCACAGCACAAGGTGGAGAAGGGTTGCTAAACAACCCCCCATCCCCCTTTCAGGAAGTATCGTCATGTACCATTAAATTACTTCAGTACTAGGCTATAATTACTATATCAGTACAGTTACGAAGTTGACATTCTGTTTTGGAATCCTGTTTCAGATAAATGATGAATAGTGTGCATTCACTTGGACAATTATTTTTACCTAGACAAGAAAATATGTTGAAGATATGACTTTTAATGCTATGAGTTTTGACATCAAACTGTGCTTCAGACCAATGCAGCAACAAGCAGCTAACTTTTCTCATGCCATACCCATGTTAATGCTTTATGATGATGATAATGATTGGCACAAATTAAAGAAGGCATATGGTCAATATGCCAACTTGTTTTCCAACAACCCAGTCACCAAAGCAGAATATAAGATGTAGCATCACAAGTGGCAGAATCAACATGGCACAGATGGACCTCAAACGGCAGTTGCTATATTCTCTTAATTTTGGTATACAGGAAAGAAGCTATCCTCACTGCGCCCCATCTCTTATGATCCAATTTATCATGCCTAGCCTCAAATTCATGTACACTTCTAACTTAGCCAATATCATTGGCTTCCAATTATCACATTTAGATATGAAAAGAAGAAGGGAGGGGTAGTGAATTGGAGTGGAGTGTGTAAGTATTAAATAAGTGGGAGTGGATTTATGCCTTTTGACTCTGGCTACCTCCCTTGTAAGGGGAAAATACCTTGGTATATTGGGACCTCTGTGCTCAAGGGGCATATGCGCCAAAAACCAAATTTCCAGAAAAACATGTTTAAAATCTAACAACAATTGCACAATGAAGAAAACAAAAAATGTTAAAGTATTTGGTATGAAAAGATAGCTCACAAGGAGACAAATTCCATGGTGTAAATTTTTTTCTTTCTTTTTTTTTTAAGAGCTTTTCCTTCAATGAAAAAATTAAAAAATCCAGGGGTAATTTTATATGTGTAAGTGTTTATGATCTGATTTTATTCATTTTTGGCACATTCAACAAGTGTATTAAAACTAAGAATCCCTGGAAATTTCAGCTTAAAACATTTATTGGTTCGTGTTATATAAGTGTTTTTGTGATGTAAATAATTATTATCAATTATCTTATAGAAAAATCAATGACAACAAAATTCATCGAATCATAACTCACGTAAATTGCTGTCTGTAGTACACCACTGCAGGGAGACAAGATTCACCACTGTCTCTTTTGGCCTTTTTTTCACCCCCCCCCCCAAACTTTTCAGGGCACCTTTTCCGACTGGGACGCAGCACTGAACCCTCACCCACATCACTATCAGCATGATCACCCATAATTCACTCGATATCCGTAATAAAACAAGAAAATAATGGCCCAGAAACAACAGGTGGGCACCCTTTATCTCACCACGTGTGTGTACTAAGGCAGGGAGGCGTGAGAGACTTGGAGTGGCGCTGCTTGCCACAGCACACGATTAAATACCCTGACATAAAGGTCCAATTCCAGTATTCTGCTTTCAAGACTAGACAGAGGGTGCTTCCATCTACCGGATTCTGTTACTAGCTTGAAAACGTTGGAGGTGGTGGTTATGCCCCTTGAGCATGGAGGTCCCCATATGTATGTAGATATGAATTCATGTACTGTTCCAGTTTGGGCTATCTCACCTTCTTAGCTATCTATCTATAAACCAAAGGCTTCTTCTCCCTTATAAGAGAGGTACCCAGTCAAGGCACACACCCACTCCCACCCATTCCACTCCCATCAGCCACCTTTGTTTCCCTCTCCTCTTAGCTTCTCATGGATGAGGGATGATGGATGAAAAGTTTCTAAGCTATTCCAAATGTATTTCTTTACATCCTTTAGATAAACAATCTTTCATAATTTGTTCAAATATGTTGTCGCCCCTGTCAGCCCTCACTTATTGATATACGGACTCACTTCTTTTAGTTGGTAGGCTGTCTGTTCCACTTAGTGTTGGTTCTCTTCATTGATAGGTTTCTACCTCTCACTTCCCTAAATTTTTCTGTCTAGAATTAAATTCTAGAGCTTTCTATATCTTCTGTTCAGTGCAATTAAGAATACACAATGTACTCTATGGTTTTTCTAAAATCCCCCAAGAGCACATATACAAGATCCTATGTGAGCTTTGCAATGTAGTCATTTCCTTAGTCCAATGATCTTTAACTTTTTATTTAAGATACTCCCCAAAGGGTGTGATCTTACATTCATGAACCAATTAGAATTTTCTCCTCCTTCACCCTTTCACCATTCATAATCTTTGTTTCAAGCCTTTACAGCAATATTGTTTACTTAACCTTGAGTCTCTGCATAATTCTCACTCAGGTTATAAAGGGGCACCACTTCAGCACTATGTAAATATATATATTCAAGCTCCTTAGCCCAGCTCTTTTATTACCTACACAAAACAGACTCAGGCAGCTCACTTGAACTGTTATTTACAAACAGCCTACCTATAAAATGCAACAACCTATCTTCTACCTTTTTTTTTACCCTCTTTTCTATCAGCCTCTTACAGGGCTTGGCAGCTACCACTTGGTCGCCCTGACCAATCCTTTTCTACCTGCCTCTTTCATCATAACCTACAATCTATCTTTCATCATGAGATTTCTTTTGTCATTGTAGTCTATCCCCTTTATCAACCTGAATATTGTCATCATATCACCATTTTCTTTTCAAACTTTCAAAGTTTGTAGACCCAGTGCTTTTAGTCTTTCCTCACATGGTTTATCTGGCAGGCTATGGACCAGTTTGGTTTGTGCCTTTTGTATTCTCTCAATCTTGCTTATATCCTTCACTCTGTGTGGTGACCTTACCATTGACATGTATTCTCATCTTAGAGAGATCAGGGTTTCAAAGACTTTTTTCATCATATCTTCATTTAGTAAAAAGCCACTTTAATCTTCAGCAGTCTGTACGTCTCTCCCACAATCCTACTGACACATCTGTCAAGTGATAGGTTGTCTTTTATCAACACTATAATCTTTTCTTTTGATTTTGTAATCAATTTCCAAAGGAATAGTTTAAAGATATTTTTTTTACAACTATGTCATTAGCCTTTTGTAAATCTAAGAAGGCACAATCTGCCCACCTGTCCCTTTCTTGAATTATTCCTATTAGCCTCGACTAAAAGCATATTAAGTTTGTGGCACGTGATCTTCCATGCCTAAATCCAAACTGTTTTGGATTTAGTATTTTGTTCTCCTCCAAATGTTTAATCCATTTACTTTTGATAACTTTTTTGCATATTTTTGCTATTGTACTTGTAAGGGCAACCAGTCTATAGTTGGTTGGGTTTTCTTTGTCCCCTCCTTTGTATATTGGTACAATATTTGCTTATTTCCAGTCTTGTGGTACTTTTCCTTCTTTGAGTGAGAAATCAATTATCTTGTGTATTTTGTCCATTAGTTCATCTATACATTCTTTTAATATCCAATCAGCAATGACATCTGGCCCGTGTGACTTTCTGATGGGCTGGTCAGTGATACCAGCCTATAATTCAGTGGTGACTCCTTAATTCCACCTTTGTGAATTGGTACCTCATTAGCTTTTTTCCAATCATGCCCCACCATGCCTTCTTTTAAGGAATATATAGTAGGGCTTTGAATCTTGTCCACCAGTAGTTCCTTTAATTCTTTAAGCATCCAGTTTGAGAACCCATCAGGTCTTGATGTTTTTCTCACATCCAATGTTTAAAAAAAAAAAAAAAAAAAAAAAAGGGGGGGGGGAGACAAGAAACTTTCATTCATTATTAATTCTGCCTGAGCTGACACTTCAAACAATTCATCATCCACTATTAGCTTGGTCATAACTTCCTTGTGCCTCAATGTATCATTGATGAACCTGTAAAACAATTTCGATTCATCTCTGCATTTATCTACAACCCCTCCTTTCAAAATCACTTTCCTCCCTGCAGATTATTTATTATTGTCATTTCTAGCTAGTTTACAAGTTTCCTTTGTGTTAGTGTGTATTTGCCTAGTTGTATCTTACGGGAAGGGGAGTTACGCTCATGGTGTTCTTTGTATCTCAGAGTGTCTAGTTTGCTCTTAAATTCATGTAGAGTTTTGCACACACTATTGTTTGTTTGTTCCAGGCATCCACCACTGTGTGAAAAGCTTTTTTTTTTTTTTAAGGTCTCTTCTATAACTGTCCTTTTTGAGTTTCATGTCCCCTTGTATTTCTTTTATCCCAATTTAGTAAGACTTCTCCATCCAGGACTCCCACACCTTTCATGATTCTATGGATGATTAGCAAGTCCCCTCTTTCTCTTCTTTGTTCCAGAGTTGGTAATTTCAGTTTTGACAATCTCTCCTCATATGACAGTTTTGAAAGTGTTGGGGCTATCTTTGTAGCTGCTCTTTGGATTCTTTCATTTTTTTTTTTATATTCTATTTGGTACTGGGTATGTATTTGCCTAGTTGTATCTTATGGGAAGGGGAGCTGTGCTTGTGATGTCCCATATCTGTATCTCACCATGTCTAATTTGCTCTTAAATTTTTGTATTGTTTTTGCACACATTAGTGTTTTATCTAGTAAGTTGCATACATCCACCACTCTATGGGGAAAGCTGTTTTTTCAGTTACTTTCCATGTCCTCTAGTGTTTCTCTTATCCCAATTTAGTAAGTCATCTCTATCAAGGACTTCTACATCTCTCATGATTCTGTAGATGGTCAACAAGTAATCTCTTTCTCTTCTTTGTTCCAGAGTCAGTAGTTCTAATTTTGACAATCTTTCTTCATATGACATTTTTGATAGTGTTGGGGCCATCTTCATAGTTGCTTTCTGGATTATCTCAATTTTCCTTATATTCTTTTTAGAATTGGGTGACCATAGTGTCATTGCATACTCCAATTAAGGCCTTATCAGTGTGACCAGTATTTTCTTTACCATTTTTTCACCAAAGCAAAAGCAACTTTTATTGATCTTAGCAAGTTATAGGTTTTGCCAGCAATTTTGTTTATATGTTTGTCAGGGGACATATCTTTTGTGATGATGACTCCTAGGTCTTTTTCAGATCCCACTTTCATTACTTCCTTTTCACCAATTTTATATTGTCCTGCTATTCTTTTCTTTTCCAAATTCCATTATGCTACATTTCTTGATGTGTCCCCTTCCCACTTATGACTCCATTCCCAGATCCTGTTCACATATCTGTAGTGAGTCAAAGTCTGTTTCAGTATTCACTTTCTTTAACAATTTTGCATCATCTGCAAAGCTCATGTAACATTCCACACTATACAAACACTATGCAAATACTATACAAGATTTTAAGATAAAACTTGATGCGGAGAGATACAAAGACGGGTCACCACGAGCATAGCTCCCCACCCGTATATTACAACTAGGTAAATACACCTTCATCCATGCCATTCACATAGCAAACATTATTGGAGCCAATACAGATCCTTGTGCAACTCCACTAATTACCTCTTCCTAAGTAGAACTCTTTTCTCTGAGCACTACCCTCATTTTTCTTCCATGCAAAAAGTCCTCCATCCATTTCAGTAGTTAACCTTGTATCCCTCCTATGGTTTCCAGTTTTCTTAATTTTTTTTTTTTTTTTTTTTTGTGAGAAACTTTGTCAAAAGCTTTTTGTAGGTCTAGGAATGCACAATCAGCCGATTTGTACCTTTCTTGTACTATGTCTAATAGTCTCAAGTAAAAACAGATCAAATTTGTGGTACATGATCTTCCCTGTCTAAATATGAATTGTCTCTTGATTTAGGATCTTGTTCTCTTCCAGATGTTTTATCTTTCGTATTTCCTCCTTTATAAATGGTACGATATCAGCATTTTCCAGTCTTCTGGTATTTTTCCTTCTTTGAGTGAGCAACTTGTTATGTTATATATTTTGTCTGCTAGTTTATCTTTACATTCTTTTAATATCCAATTTCCTATTCCATCCAAGCCGTGCAATTTCCTGACATCATGGTTCATTATTAGATCCATTATTTCTTTCCATGTTAGCCTTATTTCCCTTAAGGGAGGGGGGGGATGTTGAATTTTTTCTCATCCTGATGTTGCATTTTTTCTCAAGTGAAAACAGACTTAAAGTGTTTGCTCATGACTTCAGCCATTTGTATATCTTTTGTGTATTCCATATTCCCTTGGCATAGTTTCACTTTGTCCTGTTTAATTTTTAGTTTACCATTTACATATCTATAGAATAGTTTTGGCCGATCCTCACATTTTTCTATTGTCTTTTTCATAGTTTCTTTTTTCTTCCATGCATATTTTTACATATTTGTTCCTTTGATTAATATATATTGCCAATAGAAACCTTTTCATGCCACTCAGTGATCTAAAATCTATGCATTTTGCTTCGCTCTTGTGCCAGTAGATGGCTCTGGGTATATGTTTACATTGTAACACAATAGACAGCATCTTGTGGTTTCTATGGTCCATCATCATTTTCTTCCATTTCACTTCAATTACA
The DNA here is from genome assembly GCF_046742065.1 of Oratosquilla oratoria. NCBI lineage: Eukaryota > Metazoa > Arthropoda > Malacostraca > Stomatopoda > Squillidae > Oratosquilla > Oratosquilla oratoria. The sequence goes on from NC_134798.1 coordinate 20,891,704, forward strand.
CACTATCTACATTGTAAATTAATCATTTTGGGTATCCATGAGCACTCCCCTTCCTATCACACCCTAGGTATTCTATAATTGTCACTGTTAAGATATCTTTTTTTTTTTTAAGTATTTCAGGAGCTCCAATATATGCGTGTTGCCACTATTTACCTAGTTGTATGTTACGGAAAGGGGAGCTATGCTTGTGGTGTCCCACTTTTGTATCTCACAGTGTCTAGTTTGCTCTTAAATTAGTGTATAGCTTTTGCACACACTATTGTTTCATCCAGTTTGTTCCAAGTGTCCACCACTCTGTGTGGAAAACTGTTTTTCTTCAGATCTCTTCTATAACTATCCTTTTTGAGTTTCTTTCCATGTCCTCTTGTGTTTCTCTTGTCCCAATTTAGTAAGTCTTCTCTATCAAGTATTTCCATGCCTTTCATGATTCTATAGATGGTCAATAGGTTGCCTCTCTCCTTTGTTCCAAAGTTGGTAATATCAATTTAGCCAGTCTCTCTTCATATGACAAATTTGAAAGTGTTGGGGCCATTTTCATGGTTGCTCTCTGTATTCTTTCAATTTTCTTTATATTCTTTTTGGTACTGGGTGACCATAATGTCACAGCATACTCCAGTCTAGGCCTTATTAATGTGACTAATATTTTTCTAATAATTTCTTCATCCAAATAGGGAAACGCCACTTTTATTGATCTTAGTAAGTTATAGGATTCTCTGACAATTTTGTATATCAGAGAACATGTTGTTTGAGATAATTACTCCCAGTTCTTTTTCAGATCCCACTATCTTTACCTCTTTAGTTCCAATTGTATATTATCCTGATATTCTTTTTTTACTTTTTCCGTCCATTATGCTATATTTCTTAATGTTGAAGTCCATTTCCCACTTCTGACTCAGTTTCCAAACCTTGTTCAGGTCTCTCCTGTAGTGATTCACAGTCCCTTTAGGTTTTCACTTTCCTTAACAATTTAGCATCGTCTGCAAAGTTCATGTAAAATTCCACATCATTAACATAAATAACAAATATTATTAGAGCCGATATATATATATATATATATATATATATATATACACACACATCAAAGGCTTTCCCCCTTACAAGGGAGGTAGAAAAAATTACCACCCATTCATTAAATCAGCAACCACCCCCCTCCGTCCCCTCATAAAAGAATTGGAGAAGACAGAGAGAAACTCCTTCATGCTACATTAATATATTTTTCACACATACTCCCTCATCCACCACCAACTCCCCTCATGCATCACAGCATCATCCATTCACAACCATTCTCCATTCACCCCTATCTTCTGTCCTCTCCTGTCCTTCCTCACCAGACATTCCCCTCTTTCCCAGTGCCCTTTTTACCCCATTCATCCATCTCATCCTTGGTCCTCACCTCATGTTCATCCCATCCACCTCTACCTTCCACACCTCTTTTATTAATCTTTCTTCACTCATTCTTTCCATGTGTCCAAACCATCTCAATACTCTTTCATCAACCCTAATTCTCATCCTCACCTCCTCACTCTATCCAACCTAGTAACCCTTATCATACTTCTCAGGCAACTCATCTCAAACACATTCAAATTCATCCTCTCTTATGTTCCATGTTTCTGCCCCATACAGTGAAAGGTGGAGAGGACCCTTGAGGAAATATACAACTGGATATAACCATTGAATATACAATGACTCAGTGAGTAAAGGAAAATACCAGATATAGAAACAATGAAAAACCATCGAGACTAGACTTAATATTTACAACAGAGCTGAAATTGTGGATAAAATGGAATACAAGACACCAATTGGAAAGAGTGACCACTTATTAACTGATTTTGAACTAAAAGAAGAAATTGATTTAGGAAGAAATGAGAAACACAGAAAAGGTAAACTAATGTGCAACAAAACTTCTTTAACTAAGAAACAAAGATGGAAGAAAAATGGAATATATTTAAAGAAATTTATAAAGAAGAAATTAACACGTACCAAAGCAGCAGGAAAGGGTGTACCTTAAGTACTGGTATAACAAAAAATGTAGGGGCAAAAGATAGAAGAAACAAAGCTAGGGGGAGCAAAAAAGTAAGTGGCAAATATATATCAAACTGAGCAATACATATACCAAAGGCTTTTTCCCCCTGATAAGGGAGGTAACCAAAAAACAAAGGCATAAAAACCACTCCCACCCATTCCATCCCCAACATACACCACTCCACCCTCTTCCCTCCCTTTTATCTTGGCACCTCCTGAATGATGGGTCATTCCTCCATCTCACCCATTGCCCTGGGTCAGAAGCAGTGTCGCAAGACAGCACAAGATACAGAGAAGAAAAACAAAACTATGAAAAAGACATTAGAGAAATGTAAGGAACCTAGATTATTCTACAGGTATGTGAATGGTAAATTGAAAAATAAACAAGAAATAGTAAACTGTGTCAAGGAAATGAGGAATATATAGATGTAGAACTGGCGGAAGTTATGAATAAATATTTCAAGTCTATATTCACAATAGAAAATGCACATAATTGGGAAGAAAGAAAAGGTAGAAAGATCCCCCAATGAAAGAAATAAATGTAATACAAAAAGAATTAAAGGACCAAATAATAAATTTTGGTGTCAGAAAATCACACAGTCCAGACAGAATTGCAAATTGGATACTAAAAGAATGTATAGATGAGCTAGAGGACAAGATATATAAAATATTAGATTGCTCACTCAAGGAAGGAAAAGTACCACAAGACTGGAAAAATGCAAATATAGTACCAATATATAAAGGCGAAGATAACAAAGACCCAACAAACTATAGGCCAGTCTCCCTTACAAGCACAATAGCTAAAATATGTGAAAAAGTTATCAAAAGTAGATGGATTAAACATCTGGAAGAAAATAAGATACTCAATCCAAAACAATTTAAATTTAGACAAGGTAGATCTTGTGCCACCATCTTGATGTTTTAATTCAAGACACATAATACAAGAAAAGTATGAATGGGCAGACTGCTTTTCTAGATTTACAAAAGACATTTGATAAGATACCACACAAATCACTAATAAGAAAACTTGAAACAACAGGTGTACAAGGAAAATTAATTAAATGGAAGATTTTTTGAACAGGAGAAAAATGAGGGTGGTGCTTAAAG